>NC_092821.1:143966958-144131958 GCF_023375885.2 Dermacentor andersoni | reverse complement strand
AATGCGAGTCAGACAAAGAAAAGCGCTTCGCGTTGAAGAAAGAAACGCTGGTTAACGTCTGAGGTTTCCTTTCGTGTGAGACAGACATAGAGAGAGTGAATTTCCTGGCAGTTCGACATTTGCAAATGCGCAACAGTGCGAAATCGGGAAGACTGCGAGGCGCTGCGAAGAGTGAAAGCGCACGGGATGGGGAGGAAGGAGGAACACAATCTTCCATCGAAGTCGGTACGTCCCTCAGATTACGCCTGGCTAATAGGGCGAATGGGGCGGAAATCGAATCAGGCCAGCTAATCCGAAACCTTCCCCAAATGGTTGAAGGAGTACGGCTAACGACCTGGCTGTAGCTCGCTTTCGATCCTGAACTGGCAAAATAAAAGCGGGAAGAAAGTAAAGGGAGGGAGTCACACCCGGAAGTCTGGACTGCCCGATGAAGCAAGATCCTCTCGACCTAGTTAGGAGACTTGTTTAGTAGTGTTCTCCACAGTGCCACGTGTGCTAAAATTGGAACGAAGTGGAAGTACAGTGAACCACTAAAGTTTACGGACCACGATTTCTCTGAAACCATTCTATTTCCCAGCAGCCTGTAACAGTAGTCAGTAAGACCGAACATCACAATGTTGTTCGCACAAACTGGTAGAAGCTGTAAATGCGAATACTACGCTGCCTTGTGAGGCTGCGCAGATGTTCAGATTTTTCTCAGATATCGTCTTCCATAAAATTTTGTGGCTGAGTGTACTTCTGAAAGACCGTTCAATCAGTGCATCCAGAGTATGCTTACGTTTATTTATTTATTTAATTATTTATTTATTTATTTATTTATTTATTTATTGGGTACCTGCTTCGCCATTCAGGCATTACAGCAGGGAGGGTACAACTCATATAAACAAATACTCAAAACTACATTCATAAAGCATGGAAGAAATCATGATTTGAAGAAATACAGACAGTGTCAGGTGGTAGAGTATTCCAATCTCCTATAGTACGAAGAAAAAAAAAAACAGAGGAAAGCGTCGCTTTCAAAACTAATCTCACGTATTTTTAATCACATACGGAAGTGAAGGAGATGACGCAGTCGAAAAAGACTATAGCTGTATAGGCAAAAAATTGAAGCGGTTAGGTGCCAAGCGCTGTTCTTAACCCTCCGATTCGCCAACCCGAACTATAGAAACGGCGTTAGTTAAAGATAGCTTCTATTTTTAACTAATACTCACATCTAGATCGCCTACATCTAATCACGCCTCGGCGGCCGCGTTTAGCTGTGGGCGCAATGTAAAAATGCATGTGTCCCATGCAGCGAGTGCGTCATAAAGAACCTCAGGTGAAAGAACCCTAGCAACATGACATGCTAACGGTGCAACAACGCCTAGGTCATGCTTAAAATTGCTATCGCAATAAAATACGTTTGCTATCAGTTATTTGACTGAAAATGTTCTTTTAAATGAGGCAAAACATCATTAAAATAGGTGCAGTGGTTGCCTAGAAAAACGACTTCTCCTTTCCCGATTATTTAAATCGACAGTTTGGTAGAGAGCTTCAACTTCGCACCACTGAGATCGCACGCTCTGAGGCAACGCAGGTAAGTGTGCATAATTCCTATCGTGTCGAACTCACGCTGAACAGCCACACGAACTCGCAGATGTGGGCGGGCAGTCGGTGTTTCATTTTTTTTTTTTTTTTTGCCTGAGATGACGTCGTTCGTAGGTGGAATACCTTGCTTCTTTTATGAATGCTCCGACTAGCATCTGGCTCATCTTCTGAGTAGCCATTTCATCAAGAGACTTTGCGGACATCGCTTCCGTAATCGTTTTCTTTAAAGAATTTGTGGCTTTGCATATAGCCGAATGTCTCTCCGAATGTCTCTCCGATTGAGGGCCCCTGTGTGTATTAGTGGAGAAGGTCCCTCTGAGGGTGCTGCTCTGGTAAAAGAAGCAACCGCTCCCCCCTCCTCCTCGGATACTCTTCGTCCTAAAATAGCGTTTGTAATGACTTGGCGGCGAGTGCCTTGGTAAAGCTGGTTACACCACGCAGGCCCAGACCACGGTGGCTTGCCGATAACTGCAGAAGCTTTCTCTTCACATTCGCCGGCTTGTTTCCCCAATGGAAGTCGTCGACGAGTGTGAGACGTTTTGCCATCACGCAAGGAAGTAACCCAACATGTGCCAAGTTACAAAAAATGTGGATATCGGGAGAGAAAAAGACAGAGTAACGCGATTTAGTGATATTACCAAATTCTATGAAAATTGGAGGCGAATATTACCACCGCCTTACACTAAACTGAAGAGAGCTCAGTCCGTTACTTGGAAGGAACTACAAACAGAAAGTTATACGAGTCCAGTGCAACTGAAAACTTTATACCCCGATATATACGAGAGCGATATATGCAAGCAATGCAAGTCTGCTAGAGACAGCCTTCAACAAATGCTGAGGGAATGTAAAATGTGTGAAGATAAAATGGCAGTCTCCCTGGAAAATCTACGGGCACGTTGGTCGCCGCGCTGCTCATCTCAGAACTCCCAGACCAACTTTGGGCCTTCCAGCGAGCCATGGAGGCCGCACGGGAGCAGCAGCTCCCAGTGGCCATCCAGGCGGCCCTAGGCCCGGGCCTCCCAATCGCCGGATTCCTAATAAAGTTATCTCGCTCGCTCGATCGAGCATTATTCACATCACTACGCGCCGGGTGACTTAACCGAAAGTTTGCTGCTCTCGATCACTTTGGTTGGCCTCTGGAGGACCTCTTTTCAAGTTCATATCGATACCTTGCAGTCCTCAAATACCAGACCAAGCCCCGGCATGGCGTCCACCCGGTGAGCACCCTGTGAAGCTGTTCTCGGTACTTACCAAATCGGAGCGTTGCTTTCTGTTGTGTGCAGTAAGCCTCCGGACAGTTGAGATTCCCTTAAAGAAATCTCTAAATAAGTACAATACCTCGACCAATTTGCCAAGAATAGTGACATATCGTCTGCATGCTCTCTGATTTTGCCCGCGCCAAGGCCAGGCATTCGGAAACCCCTTATCCGCTTGCAGTTTGCGACGTGCCAGATGAGTAGGTGGAGAAACCAGACGGACAACACCGGTGCAACTGGACATCCCTGTCTGACGTCAGCCCCGCTCGACACGAAAGCCTGATGTTGCTATGTTGTTGATAAATAGATGACTTGAAAGATTTGGATGTAGTAATTCGATGTTTTTCTCGAACAGTTCACGCTTTCCTTTGTCGAGCGGCTAGGAGGGTGGTATCTTCTTGCGTAACCAATAAACCAATTACCTGTACGGGCTGCTGAATGCATATCTTGCAAAAACACCAGATTCGCCCTCAGTAGACGTGGGTTCCTGTATTAGCTTTCAAAATAATGCAAAAAGCACCATTAGAGCCGACAACAGTGACAAATTATTTCCCTCGTAGCTCCCGTTTCTTAATGTGTAATCTCTGCATATGTAAAATACATGCTTGTGTTAACAAAAAGCCGCTCAGAAGTTTCTTGGTAAAGGTTACCAGTAGAAAGTTGCGCGATGTCGACATGGAGAATCTTTCGTAGCAACACATCGTCGAAGAGAACACACATTCAAGAGAAAGACAAAAACATATAATAAAGAGTTCTGGGGAGTATTCTGATTAAGAACAACACAAAATCGAAAGCCTCTACAATGCCTTTGGAACAAAATTACTTGTACAACGAAGGATTCCGCGTGTCCCGGTGAAATTCCAGAAATTCCATGCGTATTGTGAAAACCTCTATAGCGCGCTACTACAACGAATTAGTGCGTACAACGAAGGAATTCAGGCGTCCCCCACGGCTAATTTGTTACTTTACCGTGAATGCGCTATAGCTGTGCCCCATATGCCCACCGCAGCACTAATCTGATCTGCGGTGAGGGCTAAAGAACACGGGACGCGCTTGACAATCCTTGCCGATGACATCGAGTATCGAACCACTCAACTCGTGCGCCGCTTGTCGCAACGCAGCAAAAGGGTGTTGATGGTTGACGAACATGGTGAGGTTGACAACGATGCGAGTCTCTCGGAACTGACGACCGACGATGCCGTCGAAGCCAGCAGAGACAGGAAAGAGGCGAACGTCGACGAAGTCCACCGCGATGTGTAGCCTGAAGGTGAACATAACACTTGTAACGGCAATGGAGGCAACAGAGGCATTCCATGCTCCGAAGCCAATTATACCTTGCATCGCTCTCGGCCACTCGCCATCTAAGCTCGCCGAGCTAGCGATGACGGTGATGAAACATTTATTGGCGTTACTGACGAGCTGGCTGGTCACGTGCACTCGTCACTTCACGAGGGATTTAATGAGGCCAGCACAGTACTGCATACAGCTACAAGGTTGTGAGTTCCTGTCGCTCAAGTCTGTGACGTACATCTCGTGTAGGGGCGTATCCCTCTGCCGAGAACACGAGGCTGGAGCTCCGGCGCCTCTCGCGAGCTCGTCTTCCGTATAAGCTGAATGAAAGGGCAAAGTTTCACAATTAATATCTCAAACTGCGGGTGGATTCTAGACTTCTCAAAAACTGGGTTGGTTTTAGAAACGATAGCTGCCACTTCTGCCATATATACAATTACCGTCAGTAACGCAGTTCAGAATGAGTAGAATTATTTTTTGATAATTAGACATTTGATGTGTGGGCGAGCCCCTGAACGATGCTTTGAAATTTGGTGAACGTAGTTTAAATGATGGGTGCGACACTTCAAAGAGGTTCGACGTAATGCTAACGCCTTTCTCTCGCCATTACTTCTAAGTCTCCACAGAACTTTTTCGCTTTCCTTTCTTTTTTTTTTCAAGTGATAAAGAAGGTAAGAGTGGAAGTCAACAGATTATGTTGACGGCTAACCTTATCTCAATGCTAAGGAAGATCATAAATGCAATGAGAAAGGTCACAAGTTCGGAAAACCAGGAGCTGACCGTTTATCAATTATTTGACGAGGTAGCGAAACCTCTATTTCGTCATCGTTAGGTATGATCTAGCGAAGTAGCCTGCAAAGTTCGTCGTCTTCTATATGTTGTTCCACATTTGGACATTGCACGACTACCTATCCGTACGTTTTGGCATCAAAAACTTTTTTGTACCATGGTTGTTACAAACAGGCATTCTGCATGTGAAGACGCTTAGGTTAAAAGACATAAATGCCTGCTAAAATACTTTACTACCGTTGCCGCTCTTAGGACCTTGTTTATTATTACGTTGGATAATAATGCAGAAATCCCAGTTCATTCAGTGCAATCTTGGTTATTAATGAGGTAGATATTTCATGGTATCTATATTAAGTCTTCTATACTTTAGCACCTTTCCTGATGTTCGGACTATGTTTATTATCACGTTGGATAATAATGCAGAAACAACCATTCATTCAGTGTAACTTTGGTGGTATAGTGAGGTATATATATCAGGGTATCTATGCTGAACCGGCTTCGCGGATTTTTGTTTTCAGCTTCTAGCTATATTTTTATTTCTTCATAATGCTGTATTTTTGCAGGCCTAATATAAATAAATGCGAACGGAGAAATTGTTCTTCATCACATCCGGTGACTGGATTTTAAGGAGATATATTACATCTAAAAGATAAAAGAAGCTAAAATGTGGTAACTGCAGGAAGCGTATTTAATTGCGACAGCAATTATAACAGTTTATCGAGGCTTGTTCATGCCATCAGCGTCGTCGATTGACTGCACATGCGCCACACGCACGCGGAAGATTAGAGGTTTTTGAAGACCGAGGAGCGCGTTTGAGTCAAAAAAAGAAAAAAAAAGGAACAAACGAAGAGGTGGATGCACCGTCATTGCTCCGTTTGTGAGGCAACAACAACAACAGTTCCACTCAATTGGCCCAGTGGTGCAGCCAGGTCATCGTGTTTATTTTTTAAATTTTTTTGTTTGCTGGCCTGGTTGCTTGACTTGCCGGTCTTGAGCGGGCGTACGGTAAACACAGTGGCCTACCTGCTGACCTGAGGGTGCACTGATTCGATCGGAACGGACACCGGGGACCATCGGGCTAATAACCGACGGTGACGGTGTCACCGCGCTCGTTCCGAATTTCTCTCCGACCGTGGCCAGCGCTACTCTTTCGGCCAAACAGTAGCTATTTCGGGTGTCCTGCGTCACGCCCACGGGTCACAAGCGGGTGTACAATTAGAACACCGTGCGAAGAGTACGAAGGCAACGGAAAATCTTGCTCTTGCTGTCACAGCACTGAATGTTCGACCGATATAAAGTCATTATATTAAGACGTGATTTTTTTCTTTCACAAAAATTGTTTACGAGTGCAAAACAAAAAAGAAGCACGACTGCGTACCTTAGAAATAAATGTGATATCAGAATTTTTATAAGCTGCATATAATGATGCGTCTGAAGCCGACAGAAATGATATATTACACGAAGCTGTAGGATATATACCGCTAACTTGTTAGTGGTGTTTTCGCCAAGCCCCGGAAAATATCGGAACAATTTTAAGTAAGCTTTAATTTCATCAAATAAATTTTTCTACTATAGATTCTCTCAACGAACGCATTTAACAGAGCTGCGATATCTGTTTTTGCTGCAGAGAGGCGGGTTTCAAACTTCTCGTGTAATTTTTCAACAGTGCCAAATTGCGGAAGCAAAAAAAAAAAGAAAAAAAAAACAACAATATGGACCAAAATAAAAAATCTCCTTTTCTGACCAGACTTTTAACTTTGCCTCACAAGTGCAGCAAACTTAATTTAAATCTGTGAAGCACTTGTTTCACAAAAAGTATTTATTCCTTTTACGTGTATTTGAGTAATGTAATAAGACTTTGGCCCGAACTAAAGCTTCCAGTTAGATAGCTGGGGTGATCTTTTTATTCCTTTCAAAGACCATGTAATTTAGATGGCGACGTAACCAATCGAGTGATTTCATGACCAGTTTCACGACGCCGCCGCTGCTTCAAAAACGAAATGATGGTTCTCTCAGTCATGCACCCCCAATCGGATTCAAATCAAAAATAGTATGACGCAATATGTTTATATACTATGACAATGCCACTTGATACTTGATATCCAAAAGACAAATATCTGAGAATATTAAAACAATTTTGGTGGGTGGGGTTTCGCGCACAACCAAACTTGCCCCAGAAAATTTCCGGGCTAAATCTGCAACGGCATTGCCCTCATCCTTCTTCTCAATGTTGCCTTCAACCCAAGTACAGCGGGAAGGCGGCGAGGGCTATGCTGTCATCACGGCGCCATCCGCATCGCTACACATGCGCTGGAGACGGAGTGAAATCGGTCTAGTAGAGCAGCCGAAAGTGTTATGCCGAATTTCTGTGCCGTCACGAACACCTGGTTGAGGAAAATTAAGCATGATATAAGGCAAGAGGTCCTTCGTTTAACTCCTGTTCGCGCTAATGAACAAACTGATCCTCTGCACACAGAAAAAACCACAAACAAAGAGTCTGGCTTGGTTTGGTTTGCTGCCTATGGGCATGGTTCCACCCACTGCGGAGGCTCGGCAATAAATCAGTTGGCAGCATAAAGGGAAGAAAAACGGATTCACATAGTGCTGGTACCGCGTGGTGCTTTCTTAGTACTCATCGCCTGCGCTGCCAATCACCATGAATAAGCAAAAATTGCCCAATTTTCTGCTCTTTTTAATGGCTCCTATTTGGTGTTGTGGCAGTAGTTCCCGTGAGTATTGCATAATGTATATGCCGCTTCCATGCCCGTCAAATGCGTGTTCACCCAGCATCCACAAATTCTTTTATGATTTACGACTATAGCTACGAAATGAGTAATTATAGAATAGCATGTCAGTGCCTAAAACTAGAGCAGCGTAGAAGCGTTAAAGCGCAGGCGCAGTGTGGTCGTTTGGCGTATGACGTCAGCTGCTGGAAATAAAGTCCAACTTCGCAGCGGACTCCAAACTGGTGTCAGTCTCGAAATTCAAATGGATACGCCTTGCTAGCTCACCGTCTACAATTTGTAGGTTGCAATGTATGTGGCGTAAAGAAATCAACTAAGAAGCTAATTACTGAATTTTTGTTAATTTGTTGAATATGTGTTTAGGTTACTCGTGCGAATAATGCCCGTCTCTCTGAATAACGCACCTCAAAGACTAGAATTATGTTATCTGTACAGGCGACATTTAAAAATTCACGGAATACTTAAAAATCATCACCCTGTATGTGTGCTGCCTATATGCATGGAGCAGAAGCGCCTGCAGAAACGACGCAAACAGTTTCTCTTCGCTTTCAGAAATGGCAAATAAATGAAGTGTGGAGCGGTGTCGATAAAAGGAGATAAAAGAAACAGTAACTACTGCTCTGTCAGAAGCTGCTCTAGCCGAGACGTCGAACATATTTCGTGTTTAGTTTTAGCCGTGTCAACTACATCAAGATGTGTGCCATGCTCGGTCCACGAATCGCAGCTGTTTTTTGTTTTTTTTTTACTAGGAAACCGCAAAGCACCTATTAAGGTCTTGGTTGTCAAACAACGCGGCGACCAGTCGAAAATTGTAAATCAAGAAGGATTTGAAGTTCCCTGACTTCTTTTGAAAGCTGCGCAAAAGAACCACAGTCATGTTTACTTTACGACGTTGCAGGTATCGCAGACATAAACTTTGCAGCCATCACACACACAATGTAAGCTGCTGTGTACACACGTACCAGGTCTCTTCGTCGCGGTGTTTATTCCTTCTCGTCGCTGTGCGCCACTCAGTCGTGTTGACCGTCATGAAACCGGCTCTCCAAACCTAACCATCTTGCATAAGCGAACTAAAGACGTTATTATTTTTTTTTTCGGTCTGTCTCGCGTTGTGCGCAAGTTCACGTTTCACGTTGAGAATTCTAAATGTAACGAAATAGAAACTTTACGCTTGAGCTCTTTAAAAGTTGCAGTCTCTAGACGAGCCCCTTCTGGGTTGTTTTATGCACGTAAAACTAGGAAACAAAGCTCCCTTGTTTTACGTTTGGAGGATTTCTTTTTTTTCGTGCGGTAAGAGGAAAGGCTGCAGCCATTGCAGTAACCCGGAGAAGAGCACAGTCTACAAAAACAGTCATTTTCTTTTATCATCCATACTTTAGTAAAAAAAAAATATAGAGCGGAGAAGGGTCGGAACGAGGGATGCAAGCCGGTTGCGACACATCCGTCGACTTTCTACAAAGCAGGAGGAAAAGGAAAACACCCTAAAATTGAAACGCGCTGTGAATTATACTAGTGAGCACATAAGAACATGTGTTTGACAAATAAAAGAAAGACGTCTTACTCCTAATAGACTCGGTAGCAAAAAAGACAAGACGAAGCGGCAGACATGATGTCTGCCGGGCAATCCATAAAAGTAGCACCAGAACTTCGGAGATCTGTATACGTAGGGATAAAAAAGTGTAACAACTGTGGAAACACGATCGAGTGCAACAAAGCTTAACTCGCGTATTTTCTTTTTATATCTGATAACTTCTTCAAACTATGGGCGCTTCTGTTAAGTATCTGAGCATACGGTGACACTTGGTAAATTATCCGACGCACACGCCGAAACAAGAAAAAGGCTAGGTATGTCGAGACCAGGACATCACCATGTCACGCGCTATTTTGGCGAGAGATTGGGGGGAAGGCAGTTACAAAAGCAGATCAAATCGGTGCCCTACTCGTATTCGAGGCGCGCGCGCGCACACACACACACACACACACACACAAACACAAACACACACACACAAACAAACACACACAAACACAAACACACGCAAACACACACACGCAAACACGAACACAAACACACACACAAACACACACAAACACACACACAAACACAAACACACACCCACACAAACACACACCCACACAAACACAAACACACACACACACAAACACACACAAATACAAACACACATACACACAAACACAAACACACAAGCACAAACACACATACACACGCATATATCTCACTGCATCATCGACCAAGCACTCGTATTCGAGGCGCACACACACGCACACACAAACACACACATGCACAAACACACACACAAACACAAACACACGCACAAACACAAACACACACACACAAACACAAACACACAGACACACAAATACAAACACACACAAACAAGCACAAGCACACACACACAAACACACACCCAAACACAAACAAACACAAACACACACACACACACACAAACACAAACACACACACGCACAAACACACAACCACAACCACAACCACACACACACAAACACACACACAAACACAAACACACACACACAAACACACACACAAGCACACGCACAAACACACAAACACAAACACACACACACACAAACACACACATACACAAACACACACACGCGCACACACAAACACGAACACACACGAACACACACAAACACACACACAAGCACAAACACACGCACACTAACACAAACACACACACACACACACAAACACATACACACACAAACACAAACACACACACACAAACACGCACACACAAACACAAACACACACACACAAACACAAACACACACACCAACCCAACCAAACACACACGCACAAACACACGCACACACTAACACAAACACACACACACGAACACAAACACACACACAAACACAAACACACGCACAAACATACACACACACACAGACACACAAACACACACAATCACAAACACACACACACACACAAACACAAACACACGCACAAACACACACACACAGACACACAAACACACACACACACAAACACAAACACAAGCACACACACATACACTAACACACACACACAAACACTAACACACACACACAAACACAAACACAAACACACACACACACACACACGCATATATCTCACCGCACCATCGACCAAGCACAGAACACCGAGTAGGGGACGGGACACAATTTAGTGAGCAGCACTGAAAGATCCCGCGTTGCTTTAAGAGGAAGCTTTAGCTCGGGCCCAACTCCGACGCGGCCTATTCAAATACATGTAAAAACGCAAAAACGTTTTTATGAGATAACCCCTGGACCGATCTTGATGAAATTTGTTGCATTTGAAAGAGAAAGTTAAATTCTAGTGACCGTTGGAAGCGTAATTCCGATTTATGACTTGAATGTTCTTAAAACAATTTTCAAATATTTGACCGTTTGATAAAAATAGAAGCACGAAGTTTACAAATTTATAGCTCTGCATCAAGAACTGATATCGCGGTTCTGTAAACGGCATCCATTAGATCATTCAAAACGGACAAATGTAATTTGTCATTTTACATCTAACGTGAATTTGTTACGTTAGTTACAACGGTTTTGCAAAAGTTGTATTTACCTATGATTAAATTTTCTTATATTCATGTGTAGCATATCAATTTTGTCCGCTTTAGATGTACTATTAGATGCAATTCACAGAATTGTATTATCATTTTTAGTGGTTGAGTTACAGAGTTGTAAACTTGATAGTTTCGTTTTTTGAAAATTTTCTATTTTTGCCAATTTTTAATAAATAATTGACAACCTAACTCAAAAATTGAAAACCAACAGTCACTAGATTTTATGTTTTTCTTTTAAATGCAGGAAATCCCGTCAAATTTGGTGCAGTGGCTGCCGAGAAAAACGAATTCTCCTTTTACATGTATTTAGATAGGAGCACCCGAGCTAAAGCTTCCTCTTCAGAGGAAGCTTTAGCTCGGGCCCAACTCCGACGCGGCCTATTCAAATACATGTAAAACGCAAAAACGTTTTTCTGGGATAACCTCTGAGCCAATTTGAATGAATTTGTTGCATTTAAAAGAGGAAGGTAAATTCTAGTGACTGATGGAGGCGGAATTTCGATTTAGGCCTTGAATTTTGTTAAATGAAGTTTCAAAAATTCGGAAGTTTGAAAGAAATAGAAGCACCAAGTTTACGAATTCATAGCTCTGCATCAAGAACAGATATCGCGGTTCTGTAAACGTCATCCATTAGATCGTTAAAAGCGGACAAATTCGATCCGTCATATTATATCTTACGTGAATTTGCTACCTTGTTCACAAGGGTTCTGCAAAAGCTGTATTTCCGTATTACTAAATTTTTTTATATTGATGTGTGACATATCAATTTTCTCCCCTTTAGATGTGCTATTAGATGCAATTCAGAGCATTGTATTATCGTGTTTCGTTGTTGAGTTACAGAGTTGTAAACTTGATAGTTTTGCTTTTTGAAAATTTTCGATTTTTGCCAATGTTTAATAAAATATTGACGACGTAAATCGAAAATTCGAAACCAACAGTCACTGGATTCTAAGTTTTTCTTTTAAATGCAGCAAACCTCATCAAATTTGGTGCAGTAGTTGCTGAGAAAAACGAATTCTCTTTTTACATGTATTTAGATAGGAGCACCCGAGCTAAACCTTCCTGTTAAGACCTTCTGGGTGAACACAGCACCGTCTTCGCGTCGGCAGGCTGCTGGAAAGTACGAATAAAATACGGGTAGAAATGCTTAAACTGAAAAAAAAAAACACATTGTCTATGACAGACGGTGAAGTGTGCAACGCCGAATCAACTTAGTCCACCTGTGGTTCTTTAACGTGCAATAAAGCTTATTTTTTATTGCAACTTAGCACCAGCTAAAGAACGTAAGGCAAATGCAAAGCACACCGACACTAAACTTAATAAATGTTTTTCATGAGAAACAATGCATACAAAGCATCAACCGGCGCGCCCATACATTCAATCCGAAGCATTCGCCAAAGTGCTTTGAGCGCTTAGTGGTCAGTCAGCATATGCGAACAAAATCCATCAACCTTCGTTTATATATATATATATATATATATATATATATATATATATATATATATATATTTCCGAACGCGGTATCTTTTGTTTGGCTTTACGACACCGTGTACATAATTCCCATTATATATATTTTTGTTCTCAATGCAACTCGCAGGCTTTTCGATTTATTCAGAGGCCGCCTTATGCGGGAAACCCTGTTTGTTCGATATATTTGCGTAATTGGGAACCAGGCAACAGCGACAGTGTTCGTCTATGAAGAAATGAAGCTAAACTGAAGAAACCGAGTAGATAGGAACGAAAACCACACTACGTCATTCGTGGCAAGGGAACACGATACAAAACGGAAAGAATAGCAAAATAATATAAACACCTGTGCGATAACCATGTATAGCCGTCTGATAAACAAAAAAAGCAAAAACGTTTTAAACCTGCTTTCGGAACTATTTATGCTACATGGATCAGCTGCCAGCTGCACAGGCTTCAATTTTTCTTCTTTAATGTGATTCCAAAGCAAAAAAAAGAACACTTTAGTTAAGGTACTGAAATAGTAAAGGTTTGATACCCATACCAAGATATGTAATATTTTCTATTTACATTAATCCAGGAGGCAACTGGGCTTACAGAACTTTGTACGTGGCGTAAAAAGCGGCACATGGACTTTAATAAGTAAATTCATCTGTAGTTGGCGTTTAAATAAAGCGAGTTTGTATACATGTAAACACGAAGGAAAGTTAAACGATGCTTAGGAGTAGAAAAGCTGATTATGAAAACAAGCGCATTTGAAAATGGTATGAAACATTGTTTACGTTCTTATGAAATGCAAGGGTACCTTCCCTTCTGCAGACAGGATTTATTCAAATCATCGCGAGGCGTTTACGATTTGTCTAAAGTAGGCTGCCGCAAAATGGCATTCCTGGATACGGGTAGTGAAGTTCGTTGAACATTTACTTAATGTGATTGATTGCATTGAAAAACACTGGCGGCTTTCAATACCACAAATTCTTTTATTTGTTGAATTATCTTTCTTTTTTGCACTGGGGTGTTAGGAATTGGGGCTATTTTATTCTTGTGTTTTCCTATTGCTTCCTTGGGATTAAAAGCTCGTATCGTAATACGTGGTAACGGCGAAATTATCATTTGCAGCATCCACTGCACCGCTTTTACCGAGGTTCGTTGTATCACAAAAGAAAAAGCTAAAAATATCGTCACTATATGAAGGCGATTTTTCACTTAGGCAGACTGTCTTATGCAAAAATAAAAACCTTGAAAATCTCAAAATAACAACGCAAGTATCAGGTTTACAATTCTATATGTGAGCAAAAAAAAAATACAGGAAACAATATCACAATCCTGTCAACTGCACCTTATAGTACCGTTAGAGTGGAAAAAACTGACGTCATACGCAGCTTTCATATTTAGCACTAATTTTCGAGTAGGATATTTATAAATCCCTCTTAAACAGTGTCAGAATCTCCTGCGAGCTCTCAATTTTAGCAACAAACCTTTTCGGAGTAGATTATCTAAAACATTCAATTTAAAGAACTGCGACGCATGGTTTTGATGCAGAGTTATGAAGTTATAAATATTGCGAGTTAAAATTGTGGCTTTAGCTTTTCCAATATTTGGAAATTTTTGCGAAAAAATATTCCAGGCCATAAATTACTTTCTGGTTCCTGCAGTCGTTAGTATCTAACGTTCGCGGTAAAATGGAACAAATTTCATGCATTGAATCTATCCAGTGATTTTCTGTACAGAGAACAACAGATGTGTGATTTCTTCTTCTGAACCACATTTATCGGTTTTACGGGTATGTGAATATGTGGCATCGTGGTTGGCCCTGAGGTAAGCCTTCACTCTCTCCAAGCGCTCTCGCATGACGGTGAAGGCTGATGTGCGATAGCGTGGTCGATGTCAAAGTGTAAATGCAACGCAACGAGCATCGAATGCCCGAGTTCGCTTTGACACGTAATCATTCACTTTAATATGCAAGTCATTTTACGTATATGTTGTTCAACTAGGCACAGTCTTTTTTTTCCTCAGGTGGCACTGCACAGCGTTAACAATGGAGGTGTGCTAGGCATTCGTACGGCTGCCGCAGTGAAAGCTGACACCATGACGCTGCAACACTGTAAGGGTGGGAGCCGTATATCATTACAGAAATCCTCCTTAAAACACAATCATTATTCTTTAGAGAAAAAAATGTGGCACTTTCGCATGAAGACAGAATTATTAACAGCGATGGCAAGCTTTAGCGTTGCACTCAAAATTTCTCGGACGCTGTTTTAACATGCCGTGTGTGGCATGCTGGCTTGACGCAGCGGGTAAGGGAGCTCCGACTGGGCAGCAAAAAAAGAAAAAAAAAAAAAAACAGATTTAAGAAAAAAAGGCACGCGCTGTCGGTGTTTTGTTTCGTGACGTGTGTCTGTGCGCTGCGATTCTCAAAATTCTGCGGAACAATTTCGTCAAGAGTGCAAGACCAGGTATGAGCAACTTCAGCGACAGGATGGTGCGTGGCAATATAAACTCGCATATATCGCATGTCATATGATGATGGCATGGCATATAGCATGTGTATGCCCAAATATACCCGGAACCTAACAGCGGTGACGATGACAGCGAACAATTCGCTTAGAGTGTCCATACAATTACTATCCTAATAAAAAAAATAACAGTGTCTTGGCAGCTGTGAGCTGTGTGACAACGCTGACACGATTAGGAGCGTCGCAGGTGTCGTTGCGGAAGTAAGCACCTGAACGGTGCACGGGATGACGAGGCGTAAAGTCAGCGCTGCCAGATGTCGACGTAAGAGAGCAACTGCATTGAATGATAGATATCGCGTTGGTTTGATGTTAACCGTCCGTTAGGCTCAGACCAGCGCATACGCGCATCATTTCAACAAGAACGGCAATGTGCTTGCCGCACAGCTCTCATGTCATGAGCGGAAGGCAGTATATTGACTCGCTCCGCCACTGACGCGACTGAGCCTAGCGTCCCTGGTGGGTCGACTTCGCTGCGTTGCTGTTGCAGCCAAAAGCAATCGGCGTCTCTGGAGACACCCTTCGCCCCTGCACGTCGGTACAGTGAGTGAGTCGGGATAGCAACGGTGAGCCAGTACAGCAACAACACGAACGAGTCCAGAATGTCCGTACAATTGAATAGAAAGCTTCTATTACAGCATTCATTGCAGTATACTTGCAACATTTTGTTCGTCTGCTCTCCCGTGTGTTTTGCTTCATATGTTGTCCCAGCGCCGTTTCAGACATCAGTGCGATGCCGCGGAAACTACGCACGAAGTTCGGTCTCGAAAACTTACACTCTGCGCGTGGCGTCCAGGCTTCGCTGGCGCCAACGGCGTTTGCTCGCGCGAACATGCATGTGAGGCTCCCGCGAGGGACTGCAATAAAAGAAAAAAGAAAAACTCGAAAAAGAAAGAAAAACAACAACCAAAAGCAACTTGATCTGAAACAATGAATTAGCAGCCATATACCACAGTTTGTTTCAATGGGTGCTAGAAGGTTATTGAGACGAAAGCCTGAAGTGACTCCAACCCCCCTGGTCTGGAAACCGCGGCGTGCGCTAAGGCTTGCGGAACAAGACATGCTCACTCTGCGTCACTAACACCTTACAGTGCCAGAACTAACGTTTTCGAATGTTATTTATTTCATCAGACCATAAAAGAGTGGGACAAAAAAATTAAATTAATTTATGGGGTGTTACGTGCTAAAACCACTTTCTGATTATGAGGCACGCCGTAGTGGGGGACTCCGGAAATTTCGACCACCTGGGGTTCTTTAACGTGCACCTAAATCTAAGTACACGGGTGTTTTCGCATTTCGCCCCCATTGAAATGCGGCCGCCGTGGCCGGGATTCGATCCCGCGACCTCGTGCTCAGCAGCCTAACACCATAGCCACTGAGCAACCACGGCGGGTGACAGTGGGACAGTCTGCCCATATTGAACCAGCATTGACTCGATTGAGTCAGTAATTGGCGGAGTTTTTAATCTTAGCCTCTTACTGAAGCCGCTGCCTAATGAACCTTATCTGTTTACTGTTGCTGTTGCTTTTCTAGTTTATTAATGACTTGTGCTTTTCCACTACTGAAGCTGTTTTGCATAATATGGTCTTGTGGTCTCGTTTCTATAACGTAACCTTTTACTTTTACTTTCTGACGCGCTCTTAGCAATATAATTGTGTTATACTTCGATTCTATATGTTCTGCTTTAGTGTGTATGTACTTTACCCCTCCTGCTTGGGCCTTCCATGACCAGCAGTATTTACTTAAATGAAAATTAGTCGTGTGATCTCGCCTCGCGCAGAAACGCACTCGTGCCACTGCTCGCGCGTTCATCTTCTCCCCACAGCTGGCTCCGATGCCGCTCATCAAGCCAATAAAGGCGAAATTAATTAAGAAAGAATTGTGTTTAAGAACATGTGTTTGAAAAATAAAAGAAAGACGTCTTACTCCTAATAGACTCGGTAGCAAAAAAGACAAGACGAAGCGGCAGACATGAAAAACCCGGCAGACATGATGCCTGCCGGGCAATCCATAAAAGTAGCACCAGAACTTCGGAGATCTGTATTCGTAGGGATAAAAAAGTGTAACAACTGTGGAAACACGATCGAGTGCAACAAAGTTTAACTCGCGTATTTTCTTTTTATATCTGATAACTTCTTCAAACTATGGGCGCTTCTATTAAGCATCTGAGCATACGGTGACACTTGGTAAATTATCCGAGGCACACGCCGAAACAAGAAAAATGATACGTATGTCGAGACCAGGACATCACCATTTCACACGCTATTTTGGCGAGACATTGGGGGGAAGGCATTTACAAAAGCCGATCAAATCGGTGCCCTACTCGTATTCGAGGCGCGCGCACACACACACACACACACACACAAACACACACACACAAACAGACACACACACACACACACAAGCACAAACACACACACACACAAACACACACGCACACAAACACAAACAAACACACACACACAATAACACAAACACACACACACGCACCCCCCCACACACACACACACAAACACACACACACAAACACAAACACACACACACACACAAACACACACACACAAACACACACACACACACAAACACAAACACACACACGCGAACACGAACACACACACACACAAACACACATACACACCAACACACACACAGACACACACAAACACACACACATACCAACACAAACACACACACACACACACAGACACACACACACACAAACACAAACACACACACAAATACAAACAAACACACACACACATACAAACACACACACACATACAAACACACACACACACACACAAACACAAACACACACACACAAGCACAAACACACACACAAACACAAACACAAACACACGCACACACACAAACACAAACACACACACACAAACACACACACAAGCACAAACACAGACACACATACACACAAACACAAACACACACAAACACACACACATACACAAACACACACACAAACACAAACACACACCCACACACAAACACAAACACACACAAACACACACAAACACACAAACACAAACACACACACAAACACGAACACTCACACACACACACACAAACACACCTACACACACCAACACAAACACACACACACAAACACACAAACACACACACAAACACAAACACACACACAAACACAAACACAAACACACAAACACAAGCACAAACACACACACAGAGAGACACACACAAAAACACAAACAAACACGCACACACATACAAACACAAACACACTCACACACGAACACAAACACACAAACACACACACTCACACACGCGCACACACACACACAAACACAAACACACACACACAAACACAAACACAGAAACACATACACACAAACACACACACTAACACACACACAAAAAAACACAAACACACTCACACACAAACACAAACACACACAAGAACACACACACACACGAACACTCACACAGACACACACAAACACAAACACACAGACACACACAAACACAAACACACACACAAACACACACACACAAACACAAACACACACTCACACACACGCACACAAACACAAACGCACACACACACAAACACAAACACACACACACAAACACACACAAACACAAGCACAAACACACACACACAAACACAAACACACACACGCAAACACAAACACACACACACACACAAACACAAACACACACACGCATATATCTCACCGCACCATCGACCAAGCACAGAACACCGAGTAGGGGACGGGACACAATTTAGTGAGCAGCACTGAAAGATCCCGCGTTGCTTTAAGAGGAAGCTTTAGCTCGGGCCCAGCTCCGACGCGGCCTATTCAAATACATGTAAAAACGCAAAAACGTTTTTATGAGATAACCCCTGGACCGATTTTGATGAAATGTGTTGCATATGAAAGAGAAAGTTAAATTCTAGTGACTGTTGGAAGCGGAATTTCGATTTATGGCTTGAATGTTCTTAAAACAATTTTCAAATATTTGACCGTTTGAAAAAAATAGAAGCACGAAGTTTACAAATTCATAGCTCTGCATCAAGAACTGATATCGCGGTTCTGTAAACGGCATCCATTAGATCATTCAAATCGGACAAATTCGATCCGTCATGTTATATCTTACGCGAATTTGCTACCTTGTTCACAAGGGTTCTGCAAAAGCTGTATTTCCGTATTACTAAATTTTTTTATATTCATGTGTGACATATCAATTTTGTCTGCTTTAGATGTGCTATTCAGAGCATTGTATTATCGTGTTTCGTTGTTGAGTAACAGAGTTGTAAACTTGATAGTTTCGTTTTCTGAAGATTTTTGATTTTTGCCAATGTTTAATAAAATATTGACGACGTAAATCGAAAATTCGAAACCAACAGTCACTGTATTCTAAGTTTTTCTTTTAAATGCAGCAAACCTCATCAAATTTGGTGCAGTAGTAGCTGAGAAAAACGAATTCTCTTTTTACATGTATTTACATAGGAGCACCCGAGCTAAAGCTTCCTCTGAAGACCTTCTGGCCGAAGACAGCGGCGCCGTGTTCGCGTGGGCAGGCTGCTGGAAAGTACGAATAAAATACGGGTAGAAATGCTTAAACTGAAAGAAACGAACACATTGTCTATGACAGACGGTGAAGTGTGCAACGTCGAATCAACATAGTCCACCTGTGGTTCTTTAATGTGCAATAAAGCTTATTTTTCATTGCAACTTAGCACCAGCTAAAGAACGTAAGGCAAATGCAAAGCACACCGACACTAAACTTAATAAATGTTTTGCATGAGAAACAATGCATACAAAGCATCAACCGGCGCGCCCATACATTCAATCCGAAGCATTCGTCAAAGTGCTTTGAGCGCTTAGTGGTCAGTCAGCATATGCGAACAAAATCCATCAACCTTCGTTTATATATATATATATATATATATATATATATACATAATAGTTCCGAACGCGGAATCTTTTGTTTGGCTTTACGACAGCGTGTACATAATTCTCATTATATATATTTTTGTTCTCAATGCAACTCACAGGCTTTTCGATTTATTCAGAGGCTGCCTTATGCGGGAAACTCTGTTTCTTCGATATATTTGCGTAATTGGGAACCAGGCAACAGCGACAGTGTTCGTCTATGAAGAAATGAAGCTAAACTGAAGAAACTGAGTCGATAGTAACGAAAACCACACTACGTCATTCGTGGCAAGAGAACACGCCACAAAACGGACAGATTAGCAAAATAATATAAAAACCTGTGCGATAACCATGTCTAGCCTTCTGAAAAACAAAAGAAAAACAAAAACTTTTTAAACCTGCTTTCGGACCAATTTATACTACATGGATCAGCTGCCAGCTGCACAGGCTTCAATTTTTCTTCTCTAATGTGGTTCCAAAGCGAAAAAATAAAACACTTTAGTTAAGGTATTGAAATAATGAAGGTTTGATACCCATACCAAGATATGTAATATCTTCTATTTACGTTAATCCAGGAGGCAACTCGGCTTACAGGACTTTGTGTGTGGCGTAAAAAGCGGCACATAGGCTTTATTAAGTAAATTCATCTGTAGTTGGTGTTTAAATAAAGCGAGTTTGTATACATCTAAACACGAAGGAAAGTTAAACGATGCTTAGGAGTAGGAAAGCTGATTGTGAAAACAAGCGCATTTGAGAATGGTATGAAACATTGTTTACGTTCTTATGAAATGCAAGGGTACATTCCATTCCGGAGACAGGATTTATGCAAATCATCGCGAGGCGTTTACGATTTGTCTAAAGTAGGCTGCCGCAAAATTGCATTCCTGTATACGGGTAGTCAAGTTCGTTGAGCATTTACTTAATGTGATTGTTTGCATGAAAAAACACTGGCGGCTTTCAATACCACAAATTGTTTTATTTGTTCAATTATCTTTCTTTTTTGGACGGGGTGTTAGGGGTTGTGGTTATTCTTATTCTCGTGCTTTCCAATTGCTTCCTTGGGATTAAAAGCTCGTATCATAATACGTGCAACGGAGAAATTTTTATTCGCAGCACCCACTGCACCGCTTTTAACGAGGTTCGTTGTGTCACAAAAAAAAAAGCTAAAGATATCGTGACTATGAGAAGGTGATCTTTCATTTAAGCAGACTGTCTTATGCAAAAAAAAAAAGAAAACCTTGAAAATCTCAAAATAACAACGCAAGTATCAGGTTTACAATTCTATATGTGAGCAAAAAAAAATACAGGAAACAATATCACAATCCTGTCAACTGCACCTTATAGTACCTTTAGAGTGGAAAAAACTGACGTCATACGCAGCTTTCATATTTACCAGTAATTTTCGAGTAGGATATTTACAAAACCCTCTTAAACACCGTCAGAATCTCCTGCGAGCTCTCAATTTTAGCAACAAACCTTTTCGGAGTACATGATCTAAAATATTCAATTTAAAGAACTGCGATGCATGGTTTTGATGCAGACATTTACATTACATTACATTATGGGGTTTTACGTGCCAAAACCACTTTCTGATTATGAGGCACGCCGTAGTGGGGACTCCGGAAATTTCGACCACCTGGGGTTCTTTAACGTGCACCTAAATCTAAGCACACGGGTGTTTTCGCATTTCGCCCCCATCGAAATGCGGCCGCCGTGGCCGGGATTCGATCCCGCGACCTCGTGCTCAGTAGCCCAACACCATAGCCACTGAGCAACCACGGCGGGTAGTTTTGATGCAGAGTTATGAAGTTATAAATATTGCGAGTTAAAATTGTGGCTTTAGCTTTTCCAACATTTGGAAATGTTTGCGAAAAAATATTCCAGGCCATAAATTACTGTCTGGTTCCTACAGTCATTACTATCTAACGTTCGCGGTAAAATGGAACAAATTTCATGCATTGAAATCTATCCAGTGAATTTCTGTACAGAGAACAACACATGTGTGATTTCTTCTTCTGAACCACATTTATCGGTTTTACGGGTATGTGAATATGTGGCATCGTGGTTGGCCCTGAGGTAAGCCTTCGCTCTCTCCAAGCGCTCTCGCATGACGGTGAAGGCTGATGTGCGATAGCGTGGTCGATGTCAAAGTGTAAATGCAACGCAACGAGCATCGAATGCCCGAGTTCGCTTTGACACGTAATCATTCACTTTAATATGCAAGTCATTTTACGTATATGTTGTTCAACTAGGCACAGTCTTTTTTTTTCCTCAGGTGGCGCTGCACAGCCTTAACAATGGAGGTGTGCTAGGAATTCGTTCGGCTGTGGCAGTGAAAGCTGACGCCATGACGCTGCAACGCTGTAAGAGTGGGAGCCGTCGTTACACAAATTCTCCTTAAAACACAATCATTATTGTTTAGGAAAAAAAGTGGCACTTTCGCATGAAGACGGAATTATTAACTGCGATGGCAAGCTGTAGCGTTGCACTCAAAATTTCTCGGATGGTGTTTCAACATGCCGTGTGCGGCATGCTGGCTTGACGCAGCGGGTAAGGAAGCTCCGACTGGGCAGCAAAAAAAAAAAAGATAGGATTTAAGAAAAAAGGCACGCGCTGTCGGTGTTTTGTTTCGTGACGTGTGTCTGTGCGCTGCGATTCTCAAAATCCTGCGGAACAATTTCGTCAAGAGTGCAAGAAATGGTATGAGCAACTTTAGCGACAGAATTGTGCATGGCAATATAAACTCGCATACATCGCATGTCATATGAGGATGGCATGGCATATAGCATGTGTATGTCCAAATATACCCGGAACCTAACAGCGGCGACGACGACAGGGAACAATTCGCTTAGAGTGTCCATACAATTGCTACCATAATAAAAGAAATAACAGTGTCTTGGCAGCTGTGAGCTGTGTGACAACGCTGACACGATTAGGAGCGTCGCCGGTGTCGTTGCAGAAGTAAGAACCTCAACGGTGCCCGGGATGAGGTGGCGTGACGTCAGCACTGCCAGATTTCGGCGAAAGTGAGCAACAGCATTGAATGATAGATAACGCGTTGGTTTGATATTAACCGTCCGTTAGGCTCAGGCCAGCGCATACGCGCATCATGTCAACAAGAACGGCAATGTGCTTGCCGCACAGCTCTCATGTCATGAGCGGAAGGCAGAATATTGACTCGCTCCGCCACTGACGCGACTGAGCCTAGCGTCCCTGGTGGGTCGACTTCGCTGCGTTGCTGTTGCAGCCAAAAGCAATCGGCGTCTCTGGAGACACCCTTCGCCCCTGCACGTCGGTACAGTGAGTGAGTCGGGATAGCAACGGTGAGCCAGTACAGCAACAACACGAACGAGTCCAGAATGTCCGTACAATTGAATAGAAAGCTTCTATTACAGCATTCATTGCAGTATACTTGCAACATTTTGTTCGTCTGCTCTCCCGTGTGTTTTGCTTCATATGTTGTCCCAGCGCCGTTTCAGACATCAGTGCGATGCCGCGGAAACTACGCACGAAGTTCGGTCTCGAAAACTTACCACTCTGCGCGTTCTGTCTATACTTCGCTGCGCGCCAATGGCGTTTACTCGCGCAAGCATGCACGCGAGACTCCCACGAGGGACTGCAATAAAAGAAGAAAGAAAAACTCGAAAAAAAAAGAAAGACAACCACGAAAAGCAACTTGATCTGAAACAAAGAATTAGCAGCCATATACCACAGTTTGTTTCAAGTGGGGCTAGAAGGTTATTGAGATATTGAGACGAAAGCCTTAAGTGACTCAAACCCCCGCTGTTCTTGAAACCGCGGCGTGCGCTACGGCTTGCAGAACAAGACATGGTCACTCAGCGTCACTAAAACCTTACAGTGCCAGAACTAACATTTTCGGATATTATTTCTTTCATCACACCACAAAAGAGTGGGACAGTCTGCCAATATTGAACCAGCATTTACTCGATTGAGCATATATCTAATTGGCTGAGTTTTTCATGTTTAGTTAGCCTGCTGTTGAAGCTGCTGCCTAATGAACCTTATCTGGTTACTGTTGCTGTTGTTTCTCTAGTTTATTAATGACTTGTGCTTTTGAACTACTGAGGCTCTTTTTTCATAATATGGCCTTGTGGTCTTGTTACTGTAACGTAACCTTTTCCTTTTCCTTTCTGACGCGTTCTTAGCAATATAATTGTGTTATACTTCGATTCTATATGTACTGCTTTATTGTGTATGTACTTTACCCCTCCTGCTTGGGCCTTCCAAGACCTGCAGTATTTACTTAAATAAAGATTAGTCATGTGATCTCGCCTCGCGCAGAAACGCACTCGTGCCACTGCTCGCGCTTTTATCTTCTCCCCACAGCTGGCTCCGATGCCGCCCATCAAGCCAATAAAGGCGAAATTAATTAAGAAAGATTTAACTCAACGCACTCACACTAACGGCCTTCTGCGGGAGTCGAACCTTCGAGCTTGTGTGGAAATCGAACCCACTGCATTTGTTTGTTAAGTGTAGCGTCGGACACGAAGCCGGCTGACGGAGGGTCATAGCGTCTGGGAGGACGAAGGAGTGAAGTTGGTGGACTTGCTTATTTCAGTGAGAGCGTCTGACCAACGTGGCGTTTGTTCGACAGAAATAGCATTTCAAGGACAGGTTGCCTCATGTCATTGGCTGCTACAAAGGTGGTATAATCACACTTGGTTGGTTGTTCACAGGTGGCGGGATCACACCTCATTGGTTTGTGAATTCATACAAACGCACAGACATGGAGGTCACGGCTCCATCATGCGGACATTGCAGATAACAATTGTAGCGAGAGCTGCTTATGACACCAGAGGACAATCGGACACAACATGGTCACCCTTTGGGAGAATTATAATTTGCTTACACATCCTTACATAAATCACCACCCAAGCCCTCCGTACAGATGGTTAACCAGCGAAGCTGGAACGTGCGGCCCTGGTGTTTATGACTGGGTTAATCTCGACGAATCATTAAACGACGGCTTGATAGGCTGCCCCATCCTCGGTACCCAGGATGTGCTTTCGCTCGGCTGCATGAGCCGACTGCCCGGACTGCAGCGTCGGCACAGCGTAGACGAGCTCGTTCCTGGTTCCGCTCGCAACTTTGCTGATCGAAAGCTGCCTGCTCGTCAGGAGCACGTATGACGCGTAGCCTACCCCTTTCGGAGCAGGAGAGAAGCTGTCGGCTTCGACGGAGAGCAACAAAGTCACTACTGGCACATCCGATCGCGCGCTTCTCTTTCTCCTTTTTTCGCGCACGCGCATGGGGTTGCGCCGGAGGAGTTTTTGGCGTACAGGCGACAGACAGACAAACGAATTGGCTAGCCATATATAGTTTGGCTGTAATATATTTCGGATATCAATGGACCCAAATATTTATACACTGGAAGATGTACACTTTACTTCAATTTCAATTATCTTCAAGCAAACCATGGGTAATCGGTCATGCCTTGATTACGTATTAAATTGCCATGACACAAAGGTGTGAAACGCCTGCAACATACAACTCTCCTCATAGGGGCGAGTTTCACTAGTTCTAATTCAGCAATAGAAGCAGTAAATGTACCGTGTTTTTAGTTTTCAGCCAAGCTGTTTGAAGAAAAAAGAAATGTTTTAAAAAACATGGTGCAAGTTGAGATTATACGACCTACATTGTTATAAGGCCTTTGACAATCGGACACGTGAGGTCTTAAATTGTGATTTCACACAATGTTAAAGAACACTTTTGTTTCTTTAAACACCTTGGCTAAGGTTAGATTAGACACTATACATAGACAGTGGTTTATATATGCATTAGAAGTGTTCCCAAAGTAACCTGACATTTGAAAATACTTCCACAGGACCTCAAATTACAAAAAGCCATCTACCCCACTCGCTACAGGCCCGACTGCCCGTGGTGTGGCGGCATACAAACACTGCAACACATTACTTGGGATTGTGAATCACACCCGTTTCACAATACACAGCACACAATGGAGCAATGGGAGGCACAGCTAACTAGCTCAGACCTGGCGGGACAACATTCCTTCATAAAACAGGTCCAGTGGGCGGGCGAGGCAAGCGGGGCCTTGGAATAAAGGGGCTCCGACCATTTCACGTAAAGCCTTTTATGCAATAAAGGTTTCTCTCTCTGCTAAAGGTGGAACACAATTACTCGACAACCGCGGTTTTCAACGAGTTTCCAAAATGTTTGCGCAGTGTTTTTTTCAACCATCTCATAGCACGATGTCGTAGTGTCGTACCAGCTGTTAATGTAAATATCCCATGCTTACCTAAGCGTAGGCACAACTTTGTCAATATTTTTCTTTCATTCACATCACTGCGGAGATACATACATAGATTTGTGTTTTGAATGAAGTCTTTCTTTGTTGCATTATTTCTCTAACGTACTGTACATTTTGTATACGCGTGCAATAAACTTATGACAGCTTGTGATGTATCGCAGGACATTTTTCTTCATACTATAATTGTTCTGTTAACATTTATGCACTTCGCGATTACCAATGTGGGGACTTCAGCTGAGTATATGAAGCCATCGCGAATCCCCTCTCTGCTTCCATATTATTATTGTTAATATTATTAACTCTCTCTTTAACAGGACCGTGTATACTGCGTACTCTTAGGCTAAAAGGAGCGTCTCGCATCATCGATGACGCCAGCATCTCGTACACGTAAATTTCATTCCATAATAATGAGGCGTCATTTGCGTTTTCAGAGAACAAGAGTGCGGAAAAGTCGCACGAAAGTTAGGCGAGATCCGGTTCACATGGAAACTTTTCTTTAATTCTTCCTGCTGTGAAAGATTTGCAGCATTTTGAACAATAGCCCCAACCCACTGGAACAGGTAGCTCTCCTTTCGCTATCCTCTCTTATACTATGACTCCGACGACAGTGCAAGCGTAGTTATTCATATGACCTTTATGACGTTTTTAGAAGTGCGCGGCGCTTCAGATGAAACTACCGGTCGGCACGGTCAATTTGTTACCTATCCCACACCCTTCTTTAGTAACACTCCGTACACAAATGGCAGAGCATGTTGTGTACGCCTCCGCATACGCTGACGCAAGAAACAATAATCGAAACCACCAAATAGTCAACGCTGTATGACCGAAGTTTCACGCTACTTCCTTCTCGTTCCAAAATATCTGCAAACCAATTTGCGCTTAAGTTTTACTACACAACTCTTACATCGCCGTAGTATAGCAGCGGTATACAAATATGAAACCATGTAGTGCTGCTACACTACGAAGAAGGTCTTTCGAGCTCCCCGAATGTTTCAACATTTATTTGCACATCTAATGTTTGCCTAAATCTTGAATAATTTATCATGAATCTGTTTACGATATTCCAGCGTGCGTACAAGGCGAGATCGCAATTGGCCTTCGCATTTGAACACGCAGTTTAAGTTCTCAAACCTTGGCTACGTCCGAACACAAAAAAAGCTCCTTAACACTCCACGTATAGGTTGTTCCCGTTTATGCTAGTCCTTCCTGCAGACTACCGTGCTTGCGGCATCAAGGTATTCCGAGCCACGCCGCCCTGCACCACAGTAAGCCGATTTGCATAAGGAGCTTGCACGTGATGGGCCACATAGTCGTGTAGGTCATAAGCCTGTGTGCGCGAATCTAAGCTTTAGCGCACAGCGTTCATTAGAGTCGGATTTATGCACATTTGTTTTTATTGGTCGGTAATGCCTCAGACGCGCAGCCTTGAGATGGGTAGAATGCTTGCAAGTAGTGGATAGTGGGTTGCATTAGCTCGAGGAAGTTAGCGCTACCAGGTAAGCGCAGCGCACTTGTGTATATTGGGAGTGTCTCTGCTAACTGTGTCGTAATATAGAACGGTCAGCCAGCAAACTAATGAGCAGCCATCTTTGGCGTGAATAGCCTCGCTGTTCTCACCAACCAAGGCGACGGATGTGAAAAGCCGTTCGGACTAGAGGGTCGAAATGGACATCAAAGCTTAAGCGACGAGTTGGGGGAGGTGCCGACGCACTTCCGCGTTAAATACGTTCCTGGAAAGCACTGCTTTCTATGTCTGGTTGGAATAAGATATCACTGATGTCTGATGAATTAAAGTAAAGTTACGTTATGTCTTTCACTTTGGCTTAGTTGCTATAACTTTGCTGCTTAACGTGAAGTTGGTAACTTCCACCTGAGTGGTAGTTTGGGCACGTTGGTATTTCGTAAGGACTACTAAAGAGGTGCGAACTGGACACAGACATAAAAAAGTCTCATACGCACGAACGCCTGTGTGTGTGTGATCTCGCGCATGTGTATGCGTGTGTCTTGTTTATATCTGTGCCCTGTTAGCGCTTTTCCAGTCGTCCTTATTGACAATATTGTGGAAGAGGAAACAAAAGTAAAAAAAAGACACTTGTGCATTTACATTGAGCCTGTTCTCTTATTTATCGAGTTTTCTTTACGTGTACAAATATTTTTTTTAAATGCGCCTAAATTTTTTTGTATGTGGCGTCTGAGTATCCAAAGTTATATCGTCACAGTATTTGTTGCTGCAGGGCGAAACTTGTTTTCTCTACTGCGGAAACTGAAACTAAAGAGAAGAATAGCTCTCCATGTCTAAGTATATAGAATGACAGTCTACGCAACTAAACTAAGGAACAGGTTGTACTTTACAACTCAAGCTTTTGGTCTTCGTCTTGACGCATGGTGACTCCCCCCTGTGTCAAGTCTGAGTGGAAGAGATATTATTACAAGGGAGAGAGAGAGAGAGAGAGAAAATGATAAATGAAAGGTAGGGAGGTTAACCAGGACTGAGCCCGGTTGGCTACCCTACACTGGGGAAAGGGAAAGGGGGACGGAAAGATTAAAAAAAAAAGGAAAAGAGAAAGTCCACTGGAAATACCAGTCGGTCACTCAGTCTGGATCACAGACGCTGACTCAATCCGGTCGCTTTCAAATATCGCAGCAGCGCTTTTGTGGCCTTTTGTAGCTGTGATATGCGAGGCCATGATCCCAAGATCTTGTTCAAGGTGAACGGCTTTCCATCTAGCTGATTGAGAGCTGTGCAGAGGTCTTGCCGTTCATTTTCATAAGATGGGCAGTAGCACAGTAGGTGTTCGATGGTTTCCTCGACACCGCAGGCATTGCACTCGGCGCTATCAGCCATTCCAATCAGAAATGCATAAGCATTTGTGAATGCGACGCCCAAACGTAAGCGGCACAGCACTGTTTCCTCATTTCGCGGAAGACCTGGTAACAGCCGCAGTTGCATATAGGGATCGAGGGAATGCAAGCGATGGTGAGTGAATTCAGGTGTGCGCCACTTCTCCAATGTCAAAGAGTGCGCTAGCTTGCTTAAGTGTTGGGCTGCGTCGGTCCGCGATAAAGGTATTGAAACAAGGGTTGCTCCCTCGTGAGCTTTTCTAGCAGCTTCGTCAGCGAGGTCGTTGCCGGAGATACCGCAATGACCAGGCAGCCACTGAAACACGACGTCGTGTCCTTTCGCGATCATGTGATGGTGCATTTCTCGTATCTCCGACACGAGTTGTTCACATGACCCGCGACGAAGAGATGCCAGAAGACATTGTAAGGCCGCCTTCGAATCGCAGAATATAGCCCACCGATTAGCCGGTTGGTTATTAATATAATCAACGGCACCTCGGAGGGCAACAAGCTCCGCACTAGTCGATGTTGTCAAGTGCGAAATCTTGTATTGGATGCTTAGTGAACGGGATGGTATAACCACTGCGCCGGTGGAGCTGGTCTGAGTGGAAGAGCCATCCGTATATATATGTACTCGATCAAAGTAGAAAGTGTGCAAACAATCCAGAGCTGCTTGCTTCAAGGCCAAGGTAGGCAGGTCGGTCTTCTTTCTTATCCCTGGAATCGTAAGACGCACTTGAGGTTGTTTTAAACACCACAAAGCTGAGGTTGAACGTGCAGAGGGTGTGAAACCCGATGGTAAGGAGGCACGATGGATGTTGACCTTGTTGGAGAAGGACGCCTGTGGTCGTCGTTCTGGCAGGCACGCAAGAAAGCTTGACTGCATCCGTGAAACATGACGAACATGGGCTCTAAGCGTTTCGGTGCTAATGTAAGTTGTGATCGGATGGTCTTGAGCGATTATAATGGTTCCAGCTGTCGAGGCGCTGCGCGGAAGGCCTAGGCAAACACGTAGTGCCTGTGCCTGCACGCTCTGAAGTTCTCGAAGATTTGACTTGCATGTTTTAGCAAGCACGGGGGAGCTATAGCGTAGGAATCCGATGAACAGTGCTCGATATAACTGTAGCATGGAGCCCACTGACGATCCCCATGTTTTGCCGGCGATGAACTTGAAGACGTGAACAATAGATGTGAGCTTCTTCTTTAAGTGGGCAACATGAGGGCTCCAAGTGAGGTCCCGGTCTACAATGACACAAAAAACCGGTGATTTCTCTTGTAGGAGATAGGCTGACCATTGATGCATACTGGATAAGGAGTCATCGTTTTTCGCGTAAAAGCGACTAATGCACATTTTTCTGTTGAGATGGTAAGGCCTTGTGTGTGAAGGTAGTCTGATGCCTGTGTTGCTGCTTTCTGTAGCCGTGCGCGAACCTGCAGGCGAGTGACCGCTGATGTCCAGATGCAGATGTCGTCGGCGTAGATTGAAACACTCACTGTTTCCGGTAGGGATTCGGCCAGCCCAAGAAGCGCGAGGTTGAAAAGAATAGGGCTTAGAACACCGCCTTGGGGAACGCCTCGGCATGTGTAGTGGTCGGTAGTCGGACCATCTTCCGTTCGTACGAACAAGGACCTTTGTGTCAAGTAGTTACTGACCCATCGATAGACTCGCCCTCCTAGTTCAATTGTCAGAAGTGCGTCTAGAATGGTTTGATGGCAAACGTTGTCGTAAGCGCCTTTCACGTCAAGAAAGAGCGCTACTGATAATCGCTTCCGAGATTTTTGTTGTTCCACAGATGATACTAGATCGATGACACTGTCAATCGATGAACGACCGCGTCGAAATCCCGCCATAGAGTCAGGGTAAATTTTATGATGTTCAAGGTACCATTCGAGACGCATGAGGATCATACGTTCCATAAGCTTCCCGACGCAGCTGGCAAGAGCTATAGGCCGATAGGATGCCAATTCGAGCGGTGACTTTCCTGCTTTTAGAAGCGGTACCAGGCGGCTGCGTTTCCATTCCTGTGGGACGACACCATCTTGCCATGAAGTATTAAAAAGGCTGAGAAGTTCTCTTCGTGCTTCTCTGCCTAGGTGGCGCAAAGCAGTATATGTTATGCCATCGGGTCCTGGTGAAGACGAACACCTACATAGCGCCATAGCAGCTTCTAACTCTTCCATAGAGAATGGAGCGTCCATACTGGCATCTCGTGGGCCGGGGATGTTGCCTAGAGCCATGTCAGGGACTAAAACTGTGCCGCCTGCGACGTTCGCACAAAATTCCTCTGCGACGTCTATCTCGCGGCGGTTATGATAGAGAGCAAGGGCGTTGAATGGGTGTCGTTGCTGGGGACTTGAGCAAAGACCCCGTAGGGTACGCCACACACTGGACAATGGCTTGCGGGGGTCTAGTGAGTCGCAAAAACATTTCCATCTTTGATCCGCTAGCTTATCCATTCGGCGTTTGATCTTCTTTTGCATGCGCCGAGCTTCTCTGAGGTCAAGAATTGACTTCGTGCGCCTGTACCTCCTTCCAGCTCGGCGACGTAGTGCACGAAGCCTTTCCAATTCAATGTCATTTTCTGTACGCTTTGATGGATGTGTGAAGCGGCGTGTACAATCTTGCATAGCGTCAGCAATTATCTCTTCTAATCTGCGTGCAATATGTGTCTTGCATGTGTCTTCTACGCGATCTTGAAAGACTGACCAGTCGATTTGGCGAGAGACAACCGGTAATGCGGCGTCTAGTCCATCGATTCTCACATAGGTCGGAATATGATCACTTCCATGGGTTTCAACATCAGTGAACCACTGCACGCTCAAAGTCAGGCAACGTGACACCAAAGTCAAGTCAAGGCAGCTACTGTATGTAGTTCCTCGCAGAAATGTCGGGCTTCCGTCATTTAGAAGACACAGGTTGTGGCCTGATGCAAAGGATACTAGTGACCTGCCCCTCGAATTTATCCTGGAGCTTCCCCATATATGGTGGTGAGCGTTGAAGTCCCCTGTTATTATCCAAGGACCGGGAGTATCAGCCATAATATCTTCCAGTCTTTTTCTATCAAACTGACTTGTTGGGGAAAGGTAGACGCCAATAAGAGTAAAAGACAGCGTCTTCTTTTTCACAGTAACACACGTAGCGCCACACGACGGTAACCAATACATTACAAGGGAAAAACGAACAGAGTGCTCCACGTGGTAATTATTTAAAGCTAGAAGAGGGAACACCCTGGCGCTTCGCAGGGCGCCTTATTATTATCATAAATAATTTGTTAATCAGCAAATCAAGCTATCAACGTAGACACAAGAAGTATAGTTTCGCCTCGGGTCAGTAACACGTGCGTACGTTCGATGCATGTTCTTCGCCGATATTCGTGGATAGCAATCACCGTGAATTTTGCGTGTCTAATTTCTTCCTTCTTAGTTTTGCTGATATCTGGTTCACAAAAATATTTGCTGCCATGGATCGTCCTCAGAGGTTCTGAGTGTTGTCGATAAATTTCGATAGACGGCCCTTGTAGATACGAAAGCATACTTTTTCTCGGCTTACGTCTACACACTTTCTGTACAAATCTAGACCGAAAATTATCTCCCTGAATGCTGTGGACCAACGAAAAATATTTCTTGTAGACCTCTGCGTGCAGGCTATATGCAGTTTCTCTAAACCAAAAGTGCAAATTAGTAACTCAAAAATATGGTCTAGTGAAAAATTTGTAAATAATTTACAGTCTAACTCAGTTTTATAATGATCTTTTTCGAGACGCGTGGCAAGAACAGTCTCGGTGAAGGGCGGAAAGGGTCTTGGCATTTAAGCTTCATTGCACGCTACATTATTAAACGCGCCTAGCACAATGAGCGGTATATATGCAAATTAAAGACAATGCGCCACGGATGAGTGTCATTTACGATCTTGCTAAAGCCGTCTTCAATAAAAATTGTACATATGATGTCTTACGCAAGCTTTAGGGATTACTTTATTAAAACGCTGCTTGTTGCACGTCCTTTCACTGCCCGAATAAACATCAAGAAATTTATAAGCACGCTTGCAAGTTTGAAAGTTACGTTAGAAGAAAGACTAAGGATAAGAAAAAACACCGCTCCTTTGCCGTCCCTGAAGATACCTCTTTAAATCATCCTGTTTATATCTCCCCCATTTAAACACCGAGAAAGAGTGTTTATATCTCGCTACAGGACAGAATACACAGGCGCGGATAAGACAAAATGAAATTCAAAGGTGATTAACGCGTCCCTTCTAATAAATTATTCTGCCAGCCTGTCCATTCTCATATTCTAGTTTATTTCTCCAATACTGCACACTGTACGATGCTTCAAAGCTTAATAAGGTGTTTTAACCAGCTTACCAGCATACAGCACATCAGACATCTTTGTCTCAGGAAGTTTTGTCCTTACTTAAACCATATCGTGGAATGTAATAATTACGGTTCGCCCAATGAAGTCTGGCATGTCCTTTTTGGCTTGTTTATGAACAGAGTTGACAAGAGAGCATGTACGCATCTTTTATCACCGGCGTTTCCCTCTTAATGCAATGGGGCAGCTGAGGCATTGGTGCAGTTTGCTTTTTCTTGTGAAGGAAGACACAGGTGTAGAAAATCCGTTTATTCCACCGGAGGGCAGTACAACGACATCTAAGCAGATGCATTTGTCAATGCATAGCCTATAGCTTCAGCTCCCGCTACAGCAACTAAGCAGGACAGATGAACTGAAACAACTAATGACGCGACACATCTTGGTCGTCGCGCTTTGAAAGGCAGCAGCACTGACAAAAGGATGCTCGAGCATAGTCTGCACACTGAAAGGCACGTTTTATGCGGTTATAACACTCCCCTCCCCCTCCCACAAAGAATGCAAAAGAAACTCACAGTCGGTCGTGCATCAGTCGATCTGGTGAACGGGCCACCGGAGTGCTGCATCTAAATATACACGTGGGACGTGCGGCTGCCACGGTGACGGCACTGCCGGTTTCGATGAGCAACGTTCTCTTCCCGATATGTCACCGGCATGCGGCAAATGAATTGTGTCACCCCAATCTTCCGAATAGTCCTTGTGCTTCAAAGAGGAACAAAGTAGGTGATCCGCACGCAAAAATCTCGTTTGTTTGTTCAAGTACGTCACAATATTGTGAGTGCGCAATCCATAGAATGCACGGCCAGAATCTTTCCTGCGAGCCACTTCACAAGTTCACCCGCAACAGTATACCACGAGCACACGATCGTTAAGAGAAAATGCTCTGGAACCTTTCTTTCCGCTGGTGTCATTGATCTGGTTGCGAACGCGACTGGACTCTCAACATCGTTCACTACGTGCGATAACGGATCGCATCCGAGCGGGATTTCTTTCACTTTCTTTGCCTGTTCTCCCGAATTTCCGGGCGCTGCTGCTGATGCTGGCTGTGGTCTTGCTTGCTCGCGCCGCTAGTTTTCTTGCAACACCACCAGATGGCGCTCACCTCCGTGCATCCCGGCCGGTACCGGCGAGGCAGTGTTTCACAGTTTTTGCGTATGGCAAGCTCTGTACTTGCTTTCCTATGCGACAAAAAATGCATGTGCTGGGCTGTGGAAGTGGCGTGCTGGGCTGTGATTATGCAAACATTAAAATCGTCCATAGCCTGACGAGAGCGCTTGGAGCTGGCGTACTGGTCGATACCAACAATTAGATCAGGCGCTGGTGTTCGCCACGTCACCAACGAAGCACCTTATATACACCTGAAAGGGGGCTGACGTGTTAACTGTGCCCAGACTTCACGGCTTACTTCTCGTGCCATTTATCAATCGAACTCATTTGCGGGCAGCTTATCAACGAACGCAATCACATGCGTACTTCCGTACGCTTTGCATGGTGCCATACATCATTCATTTAAATCACTATTCAACAAATTTACATCTTTTGAGTCGTATCTTGCCAAAAAACAATAATCGTCATCTGTCTTCCTTGCGTTTCCTGTCTTGAAAACGCTCGCCCGTAACTTCCCTGCCGAGAATGCTCTGTCGTGCTGATAACGCGCACGCCGTTCGTGACTTGGAAGTGCCCGTCTCGCAGCATTATAGAAAGGAAATGCGGACAAAGCAGATGACGATTATTGTTCTATCGCAAGATACAACCAAAGGGTGTATTGTTGCTTAAAATGATCAGCCAAATCAGCCAAAGTACACCGAACTGCGTCCGACAAGTGTGGACGTTGAGACTTATTGGCATTGCAATGCTAAAACTACGAGCCAGAAAACAAGCACACAGACAGAGATGGAGCTCAGTACCACAGACCTCTCGCATTGAAGCGAGACGCTTTACAGCTTCGTCTCTTTGCTGCGTTTTTCGCGTTCTTCGTTTAAGCAATGTGACTCACAGTTAAAAACAAATTCGACACAAAAAGGCTTCCATGGTCATCATAGTGAAATTACTGTTGCGACAACTGTAGTTCCAGACACAAAGTTCGTCTGATTACTGGAGTGACTTTCAAGTTTGATGACAAAATGGTATTTTTGTCGACTTGTTGAAACTCGTGTGTTCGGCGCCTCGAGGCCATTCGCTTGTCCGTAGACCCCCATACTTTTTATATTGGATAAAAATCTTAGTTTATTGCCATTATTATGCCCCGGAGAAGTCATCAGTACGAATCCACTTAGTGGACTGTCCATTTCGGCCACTGATGATTGGCTGGGGCCGCTGGTATCCTCCTCGCTCGTACAGCTGCGTCCAATCAGCAGCGGCCGAAATGGGCAGTCCAATAGATGGAGTCTTACAGAATACCCCACCCCCCTCCCCTTATGTACCCTGCGACGTCCTTTTGTACACGTCCTTTTGTACACGACGTCCTTTTGTACACGACGTCCTCCGTAAAAGGGCTAGCATCTCGACGTTAGAATGTCGACGACTAACTGCATGCATGAAATTTCTTTTCCTGTTATATCATGATTGCATCAACATAACTAAAGACGTGTACCTAAAGCCACCTCACCACCGCTCCAAAAGAACCAATCACGACTTGTGCATAAGGCCATTTGCTGCTAGATGTAATTTATTCAAATTTTCTTTTTTTCCTCGATCCATAGAACTATGGAATAGCCTGCCCCGCCATATTGTGAATGATGTGTCAATTGATGTTTTTGTTGCGAATGTTGAATCTTTCTTTGAAAATGCTTTCGTAAATGTGTTGTCGCCATAGCCTTCTTGATTATGAGTCATGAATTGTATTCTACAGCTCTGCACACTTTTTGATTCTATTATTTATATAAGTTATGTATCTTTTCATTCGTGTTCCGGAACACCAAACCTGTTGTACCACCTATTGTACACTCCACTCCTGTCAGAGCCTGAGAAAGGCTCACAGTATTATGAAATAAATAAATAAATAAATAAATAAATAAATAAATAAATAAAAAAACCTCCAAGTCTTGACGCCACGATCGAATGTGCGGTAGCATGTTTCAGTTAGAGAAGCACTGATTTAATTATTTTAATGAAATTAAGAGCGTTGACTGCTAAGCTGTCACTGTGGCTTCTCCTGACGCAATGAATTGTTATATGATCTAGGACAAACTGTACTTGCGTGCTTCTCAGAAACACAAGATATTTAAAGAAAGTGCTCATGAGTGATTTGCATGAAGACGTCTGAAGACAAGAAATAGTGAAGAAGAAACGAAGGAGAAACGGTATGCCCCTTTACATTGTAGGTACAAGATATCTTGTTACGATCTCTTAATTTCTTAAACAATCAGGTTGTCTATAGATACTGTATAAATACGTCACAGAACAGCACACCGCATGTGAAAATTTTTGAGGCTGCTACCACAAATCTACAACGGGCGATTGCAGCGATTGCCTTTAGAACACTTGCTGCTCTGTGATTTTCGTGTGGTGTTGTTCTTGTTGTTGGTTGCATAACATTGAGTTTGCCACTTATGCGGTCGTCAAAATGATCAGACATCACAAAATTTACCATCATTATCAAACATCCGCGAATGGTGAAACTGAGGGCCTTAGGTGAAAGATTATCAGTCGCCATCGTAAAAAAAAGCCCTCTGTTTAACATGCGGTTGACAGGTAAAAGAATTATGGACATACATGCTATGCTAACGAAAAATTCCGGATACGCACAGAAGAAAGCACTCATGCAGTGGTGAATGTTCGACGTCCCTTACACCTATTCTGTTTTTTTTCTTAATTTCTTTAGATTTTTTAAAATAAATGTGCAGCAGATATCTTGCGCAAGAACTACGCCCACTTTGCGATGTGATTTATGGTGCACAATTTTTCTAATGTGGGTGTGGAGATCGTTTATCATGGCCTAGAACGTTGACAGCGGTCGTTGTAGGCCCTTGGTTATGACTTGAAAAGTTCAGATAAGGCTGCCGCTTTAAAACGCGCAAGGAAATGAAAACGAGATAAGCTAAAAACAGCATAAAGGATAATTGACATGCAAGGATGTTGATGTCGCGCATTGTGCGGTCTCTGTTAATTCTCTATTTTGCTTTCGTTACACATATTTAAATACTTGAGACACAATGGGGCATGAACTTAATATAGAGGAACTGCTCAACGTAGCGGAGTGAAATTCGCATTCTATAGAGAAGGGAAATGGCTTGAAATGTGCGTAAACGAAAGTGAGGTAAGACATTACAGCTTTTTTGTTTGTTTTTATAACTAGGTGTAAAAGGAAGATTACACGCTAAAGTTGACGAAAGAAGAAACGGAGATAATGTATGGTTTAACAGCACGATAACGTGACGGTGAATTCTTTTATTTGACTGTGAGAAACTGCTTCCGACTTTTTTATGAGCGTTAAGAAAACACATAATTCTGTTGTGACAGCTGGCAGTGAGATGGTAGTCTGTCTTGCGTGGCCGTTAGTAGCATTCGCCGGCACTGAAGAGCGCAAAAAAAGAAAGATCTTTTGGCGGAACAGTGCCTAAGGATAAGTTTTGTTGTTCCTTCCGCTACATTTAAAAAGTCTACGAGCGTCGCAACTTCTCTCTTCTTGTTTGCGTTTTTTTTACTTGCCGGCAGTCTCCAGACCCTTGACACACACCCAGGAAAATCCACATGTTCCCTACACGAACTGGTTGAAGGTAAACAATATCGCTTTTTCAAGAATTTAAAACGAGCCATTAGCCTCACCTACACCGGTTTCTGTCTCGCCCCATTTCACCTGAAAAATTGTGCTTCAAAGAATCTTGCTGACAGGGGGTGAATTAAAAAAATAAATGAGGGTGATATGGGAAAAGAAACTTGTTTCTAGCTAGAGGAAAGAACGTACGAAATTTTTATAAGTGCGAAAGTTTATGAATAGTGTTTAAGAATTGTCTTTTTTCTAACAACGCAGTCACTGGAAGCTCAGTAACACTTCCCTCGTGAATCAAGGAAGCATCACTGCAATAATTAAAGAACCCTGGAGAATAATGTTATAACTTTATTACGTCATTTTCCGTACGCATGAGTTTGCTTGCTTTGTCTACTGCTTACGATGCCCGCCATTTCAGATTTTGAGGACGGGTGAAAAACAGGGACCGTAGCCAACCGGGCTCAGTCCTGGTTAACCTCCCTACCTTTCCTTTACCATTTGCTCTCTCTCTCTCTATATATATATTCACAAACATTCAGTACGCTACGATTGTTCGTAAGCTAAATTTTAAGCCAGACCTGATGTCGGACATGAGAGAGAGAGATAGATAGATAGAGAGAGAGAGAGACGAAGAAGGAAAGGTAGGGTTGTTAACCAAGGACGTACCCTGTTTGCAACCCTGCAGTGGGAGAGAGGGAAAAGGGAAGAACAGACAAGGAGAGAAAAGAAAAATAATAGTCTGTCATTCACAGTCAGTCACAGAGTAATCTCCACTATTAAAAGCGTTCATGTAGGCCAGTGTCCTTCAAGAAACGCAAAGGGCTTTTGTGGCTTTTTGCTATTAGCGAAAGGCTGCCTGCCAATGGCTAAAGAGCAAATCAGAAAAAAAAAGGTTCGTTATTACGGCCTGAGATGTTTCAGAAACACAAGACAAAAACTCACATTGTCGCTGGCTGATGCGCACTAAATTATGTGCAGTGCAATGTAAAAGCACAATGTAGTGAGGACATACGTCAACACTGGAAAACATTTCCATTTAAGCTTTCTTTTTTTCGCAAGTTCAAAAACGCTTATGCTCTCGTTGTTCGCGCATACAAACACGCATAAATAGAATTTACGCAATGTTTGGCATAGAAACCGGCAGCACCGGCAAGTAATATATTGGAGTTATGGATTTCATTCAAGTAAGACGAACGCATCAAGGATATGTAAATTCGCTCGTACGTGTGGCGTTGTGATTAACGACACACAATATATGCAAAGTAGCGCATATAAACTCTCTGATTTAGCGCCACAATTTACAATCTGGATGCTCTCTAATACATACTGCTTGCATGCAAATGGGCAAACTTACAGGTACGAAAGTCAGCGTTGGATTGTTCTTAGCAATGCATATTAAGAAATTCTCAGAAATTCCAAGTTGTTATCTGTGCCATGCAACTTAGGATGAGTTCTTAATAATACATCGGGTGCGGAGAAGATCTTGAGGAGGCCCACGGAGAAATCTGAGCTCGCTAGGGCCAAATCATGATGCACTGATCGACTGCCGACCAGAACACCTGGAAAAGGCACATTTACAATGTAGTCCTCCTCATTCTCAGTTCACGAACAGATTTCTGTGTGATAGCGGAATAATGCATTACCGAGCTTCTGTGACTCTGACTTCTCGAGCCAGATTAAAGCAGTGAACTCGGTTGATTCTTGTCTCGTTGCACCATGGCTCTTGCCTCTGAACCCGGCGATAAAGAGCCTGCACATACCGACAGGCAAGCCTTCGATAAAATATTCGTGTTGTCAGCAAGATGGAATTTGGAAGAGAACTCGTTCTCGCGGAGTGCAGGGAAGCGACACAATTCGAAACGAGCAAACGAAGAAGGCTATACCTGCTGCTTTCAGGATTCTTATCCATGCCGCTCTTTAAGCACGGCCTTGAAGTATCACTCGAGGCTCTGAGAATACAGGGCGACTACGGAGACAACGTGGCCTGATGTAACGGCAACGTGACGATGTGTTACCAATGGCCTCAACGTATCCTTCTAATTTTTTTATTGTAATTCATTTTATTCCAATACCTAATAGCAAAATATTGCACATACATCTAAGCCATTAGAAGTATTGCTAGTCATGATCGAAAGAAAAAGGAGGCATAGCACATAGTGCAGCTCAAGAAACAGGAATAGAAAGGTAGAACGAGTAGTTAGCAGCGAGTTTCAATTCTATACGTAACCTAATGTTTATGCCAGCTGCAGCAAAACAAGTGCCAAAAGTAAGCATGAACACAAATAGGGTAGAAATAAAGCCGTATAACGCGTACATAAACATCTGACTAATGGAACAGAAATAAATATAACGATTTCACCTAGATAAGAAGAACAGAGGGAATAAAATGGAGAACATCGCAAAGCGTGTATTTCCACCAACCCGTAAATTAATAATAGTGGATTGTACAGTGTTCATAAATGCAAGCACAAACAATAGCGTAACGTCTGCAATACAATATTTCATTCAGATTTTCATTTGCGCTTGTAACAATGGCTTAAATCATATTCACAATCGTGTGCTTGGAACCACTTCATGCTTAGAAACAGGCTACCAAGCGAGAACATGTCTCACTTTTATCTACGTGTAGCTACAGGTAAACGACGTTTCTTGCGGCAAGCGTTTCAATTTTTTAGTGCTGTACAAGAATATAGGCGAAAGCGAATGCAAAAAGAGCAGGCACGTTCCTTAAGGTAGCCATGAAGCGTTTCAAAGTCATTTGTTCTAAATTAACCATTTCCCCAACATTGGTCTTACATTCTGCCCATGCTTCCTGTTCTGCTAAGGCGATTGAATAACTGAAGTATAGAACGAAGAACCCGTGAATGTCTGAGAATGCAGTGACAAATAGAACGCTGCTCAAACTCAAAAGGAGCTTGCATACATACTTCAGCAAATCAAGTTCACGCATTTTTGTTTCAATATTTGTGCTTTTCACAAAATATGTTTACGAGCGCGGAAGGACAGACGACAGGGTGCAGTGCGCTGTGCATACGGTGGAGCCAGCTTGGGTACAGAAGGCATCGTTTCTCTTCCTGACTCGACATTTCGGCTTCCTCCCTGAAGCCTACAGGCAAATTTCCTAATAAATTATTCATATCGTTTGGGTGATATATTGCTTTTTGTTTTTTTGTTCGTCAATATTCTCAAGAAAAAAAATATTTCGTCACAATCTCCACGTCTGAAGGACGTGGAAACGAAATGCTATCCTTTGTCTGGCAATGTTATTCGTTTTTTGATGCAACATATACTTCCCTGTCAACTCCTTTTTTTTTTGGATTCTTGCTAGAACGCTTCCTTAAGCGCGCATAAGCGGAGCCCCCCCTCCCATATTTCTTAAGGCTATTTGCGAACGTACGAAGCCTCGCACGAAGTTACGTGAAAGACACTGCAGCTGCTTGCGAGAGACAGGTTGCCCAACGTCTCACGACCAGACATGTCCGCTGCTGTCACTCAGATTCGTGTCCGCTTTCATTTGGAAAAGTTTGCCTAGACTATGACATTTTCATTAAACCTTTGTCATGGCGAAATAGCCTTCGTATGGCAATTGCCTTTCACGGATCTAATATCGCAACATACACCTATATATTTCGTATCTGATTGCCCTCTATGCGAACGTTATCTGCTGTCACTTGTCCTCGGGTAATTTTGTTTTTTATTTGCTGTCGTCTTCTTCCTTTTTTTTTTCTGTCCGCCACTAGATGGACAGACTCTGTGTAAATTCAAGCCTAGATGACAATCTGCGTGGACAGTACCATCGGTGAGGTGCAAGGTTGCGGGCACGCCTGTCTCGTTCGCTGTGGAAATAAGAAAAATGAAAGAGTGAGAAAAGAAAGAAAGGAAGGGAAGGGAAGAAAGGAACTTAACTAAGGTCTAGTGCGGTTAGCTACCCTACGGTTGGGGAAGGGAAAAGAAATATAAGAACGAGAGAATGAGAGACATTCTGCGGCCGCACCCTCAGATATATGTTCACTCACAAGCACTCATCCAGTCTAGTTGTCTTTGAAGAGAGTGTTAGTGTTTTGAGGCCTTGTGACTATTACAGGTCCGCGGTCAAGATATGAGGATATTAGCTATCGAAAACTGTCTATCGGCTAAGCGGCTACGAATCATACGCAAACTATGCTGTTGACAGCCGTAGGTTGGACAGTGGCACAGAATGTGTTCTATCTCATCCAGTCTGGAAGAGTTAAATACCGCGCTTTTGGCCATTGTGACGAGTGCGTAGTGCGCGTTGAACACAACAGTAAGCCACTGGTTTCTGTCACTTAATTTGGTCGGCAAACTGATTGACAAGCCGGCCATGACGCAGCAGTTAAGCGTCTATAATTATAATTTCTTGTTATTATGGTTATCAGTGCATTTAGGGAAACTCTTACTGAAAATTTCGCTTCAGTTCAATATGACTAGGAGACCTTTGAAACATCAGTGTCACTGCTAGAATATGTACTCAAAGCAAACAAATTTAGCAAATTGATGATATTGTCACGTAGGTTGGCTGACAATCATATGCGGTTCTTGACGAGGTGGTGGCAATTTCGTTTGACCGCTCAAATAAACAGAGTCGTTGCAGGCTGGCATTCACTGTTTGCACTTGACAGTTCACACTTTCTAGCTTCAAGCGTCCAGTTAAAGCTTCTTTTCTAAAACTGGTGACAAAGACTTTTTGGGGGACTAATTTATCTATAACTTCAGCGATCCCAACGGCTGCCATTACAGTATATAAATTGGCGCAACTCCTTCAATAATTCGTTTGTCTTTGACTATCGAATTGCCCATAGCAGCTAACTACCCTTTTTTTTTTTTATTTTGCATACGGACAATGTCTCAGTGCTTTCTTGCCTCAAACCACCACCTGCGTGTTATATAGGGATAACGGAATGAGTAGGTAAGCCGCATTTTCAGGGATACAGTTTGATTCAACCCAGAGACAACGGGGTGCTCACAGCAGAGGGTACATGAGCTGCCGGTTATCGCTCTGAACTTGGTAGTAAGGTCAAAATTTATATTGCACACTAATGTATTTACAAACTTTGACATTTTGCACACTTTCACGGCCATAGTCTTATAGTCTGTGCACAATTCTTTCGAACAGGCAACTAACAAGGAATCAAGTTTCGTGCTTATGAAATGAAGCACTGCCCAAGAGCCCCTTGAATCATGGGTACCGAAAGAAATAGTGTGCCTCACAGAGAAGTGCCATAGCCACGCATAGTTTTGGAGCAAAGCAACACCCTAGATTGAAGCATAAAGGAAGACCTAGTTTGAAATATTCCTAGAACTGTACTAAGTCTCGCGTAACCCGTCATGTATGCTGGTTTACATTGACTACTGCACTCCTTTCCCGCTTATATTTGGAAACATACTCAGCAGGTCATTATTCTGCCAGTAACGTGCTCAATTTTTTTGGAAGACCTGTGCGGCTGCGCTCAAGAGCGACATTTTTTAGGGCCACTCAACCGAAGCTATTTTCGCGCCAGAAATATGGCTTCAGCGGGCGACAGCTCCGTTAACTGCGGCTGGCCAACGCGGTTGCTGTCGTCCTAATATTTCAGCGCCCTATTATACTACGGAGGAAGCCCAATAGCGCAAATGTGAACGAACTGGCCTGACTGTTCTTCTATCATCAGCCGTCAGAATATTCCACGTCATGGCGCAGCGGAGATCAATGCTCTCTAGTTTTCGGTGGCTCTCTTAACAGATAGAGCTTGGCGAGGCACCTTTGGTTATTTTTGGAAGCGATTTGCGTCCTTTTGTTTTGTCCCTCGCTTTTTTTTCTTGAGCAAGGCACAAATGGAGAACGCGTTTTTCTTTACAGGCAGTCTTGGATTCAGGCCAGACTCGGACGTTATTGACGCATTATTCAGTTCTTTCATCCCGATTTCCAGTTCTGCTCGTTGTTTCTTTTCCTTTACCCCTTTTTCTTCTTTTTCAGCAGAATTATTCAGTTCCAGTTCTACTTTGCTTTTAGGGATGTATAGACATGCTGCAAGACGCGCTCTATAGTGATGCTGAGGCAAAATCGTTTTGCGCTGACGGATTTGGCTCCAGGCGCAACACGTCTTCGCACTTCACGTAAGACCGACTCTATGCAGTTCAAACTCGACTGGACGTTTCATTTTCCTCGGGGCACACGAAGGGTCTGCTTCAGCGACGGAATTGAACAATCTTTCAGCGACACATCACAGAAAATGTATGCTGAAAAGCCCCTTGATTTATACCTTCTGGCTTCTCGCCTCATATCTAAAATATTTCCGTATCTCGTCTAGGATAATTTCGTTTCGGCATATTGATTGCGACCACACATCTAAAGGAAGAATATGTGAAGTAGAATAGATGTATTTGTAGTATTCTTGGAATCTTGTGATGGATGAGTCTCTTTCTTTAAGAGCCTGTGTTCTTAGTATTCTTCTTTTTTTCATTCTCTGATGTACTTATCGTTCTGCTTGAAATATTCAGTGACCTGCGAAATGCTATTACTATTCTCATTGTAAAAAAGATGAGTGGGTGACCTTCCCTAGTATCTGATCTCCTTATTCAGTCACGGGATTAAAACATTCGGGATGCGAGTGCTGCTTCGTTTCCTCCCTGTCTAACACAACGGTTCGATGGGGGCGCAACGCCAGAAGCTTCTTCGTATACTTCAATGCGAGAAGCGTTGCTGGTGTTTATAGCACGAGCAGCTTACTGGCTCCAAACTAGGTTTCTGTGTCCGCCCATTTATTTGGTTACAACCGCTTCCCCTTTCCACCAATGACGTCACGCCTATTTCGATGAAGTGTTTTTACTATTGCTCAAGCTTTGCAGAACAATGTAAAGCTTATACCACAGTCGCCGAGTTAGTGGTTAGACTACCGGCGTACCTGACCTGAAGTTAAGCCACTAGGATGAAGAAAACAGTTTTTTAATAGGTAACTTTTCATCATGGGAATTTGAACGCACGCATTTTTTTTTTCGCACAGTACATACAGAAAAAAGCGACAAATGGCAATAGGGGGGATTATCAACATTGGTGGCTTGCAGAACATCTTCGAAGGCTGTCTGTCGCACTCGGCTGCGTTTCCCGAAATAAATGTTACTGCTTTACATGGGTGTATTTCCACGTATTGCTATGCTGATCCATTATTTGTTTACCAAGATTCACTGCTTCTCTCTTGTTCCAAACGGTTAACAATGGTGCCGCCTCCCATTCAACAGTGTAACAGAGAAGCCAGGTAAGATGAAGATCATGGTCATCGGCAGCTGGCAAACAAAAATTTTTAGTCTTGGACGAAATCCCCGATGACTGGAAGATTAGTAAAGCAATCACGATATTCAACGAAGGGGACCGCACATCAGTCTCAAGTTATAGACTGATAGCTTTGACTTCAACATCCCCTAAGATATTAGAGCACATTGTCTCCAAACATATACACAGCAACTATCAACGCGGGTTTCGTAAAGCTCTGTCGACAGCCAAGTAAATTGTAGAAATTATTCTCGTTTTCTGAAAGGTAGTTCAATTAAGGGCCACACTGACGTCATATCTCTTTAGAGTTGAAGAAGGCTTTTGCATAATGTTAACCGCAACTACTAATAAAATTAAAATCGTCTTGGGTGATAGTAAATTAATACGATGGGTAGAGAATTTTTCTTACCAACCGTGGGCAATTTGTTTATATTGATGACAACACGTCAGCAGTCTGTGATATTAAATCAGGCAGCCCACAAGGATTCGCTCCTCTGGGTGTGTTATTCTCGGTATGCATTATTGGCTTTACTGCGGAAACTCCTCTTAACGCAAGACTTCCTGCAGACTGCGGCGTCACCGATGTCCAAACCATTCTCGGTGATTGCGGGCCGATAATAATTTGATACTGCAATCAGTAAGTACCACATGTATTTGAACCCTACTAAAATACATTTCATTACCATTTCTCATATGCGCAAGACATTATCATTTGTTTGCGCGTTTACGTGATTGCATCTGCGTCGAGTTTATGAATACGAGTACGTAGACGTCACTGTAACTCCAAACATGAGCTGACCTCCGCAGACTGACACCATCGCATATTTAAGACGCATGATTAAGCTTTTGCCTCACCAGACACCAAACTGACCACATACAGGATGTTTGTGCGTACAAAGTGGAATATACCTGTGAGGTGCACGGACCTGTATACAAAAGACTCACTCACAGGGCTATATAGGTGCACAGACGGGCGCTACGTTTTATTTTTATTCCTGGTAACCTCCGTAACCCCTCTTTATACGAAAGCAAATCTGTCTGTTCTTTGTGACAGTTGAAAAGTTCTTTTTTTTTTCACAGCATAATGAACAATTTAGTATTGGAAGCCAAGGGCCTCTACACTTATACAGAAGTTACGCGAATTAACCGCAATGAGCATAAGAAACACGTGACAGAAGCCCACTTGTTAAAGAACTGTTCTGAACAGCCCTTTGGTTTCGTCGACAGCGCGCGATTGGAGCCATCTTCCTGCTGAAGTTGTAAATGCTGAAACTCACGACTTGTTTTAAACCTTGTGTAGTATAACACTGCCTCTAGAGGTGGCATAAATGGATCATTTAGATTTTTTTAAGCGCACTGAAGTGCTAATTGTTACTTTTCTTTAACTCGATGGGCTGCGTAGTGTGTCCTTGGTGTACTGCGCTGTATTGCGCTCGTACATGTTGTACAGCCCTGCTTGATTGAAGCGGTATTGTATTATTTTGTGGTATCGATGCCCCAAAGTGCTACTGCATAAACATAGTGATGTATTAGTTAGTTCTGTTGGCCACTCCTACGTGGGTTCATCGTTGGACTGATAGCATCTTCAAATAAATAAAGTTTATGCTATGCGCTGCCGCCAAACGTGTGCCGACCCGCGCCTTTGTTTGCGTGCCCTTATCAGCCGCTGTGCAGGTCACGATGACTGCGCGCAAAGGCCCAATCTTCCTTCTCAAATCAAAGAAGGAGAAGGGGAACGAGCGGGATAGTTCCCTCTCATAGTAGTATATGTAAGGTGTCCTTACGCGTTCTATCAGGATCGCTGATTTTAGCAAAGTCGTAAGAGCGCGCGCAGCTATCTGAGTTGATGATGTATGAGGCCAAGCACCCAGAACATTTGGTCCCTGTAAAGGGTCGACCATCCAGTTGGCTGGGGACACCTTGGAGAGGCCGCGTTGCACGTGAGGGCGCGGACGCAGGGGCAGAGAACGTGATGAATGGTCTCCTTGCAGTTGCACTGGTCGGAAGCATACCATGCGTCGCCTTCGTCTTCTTGGTATCACCGCCTACACGTTTAGAGCACTGCATCCGCCTCATTTGAGCTTGGAATTCGGCATTACTTGTAAGTGGCATAGTGCGTAAACATTAAAAAAAATTGCGTAAGAAAGAAGTGGTGACCTTCGCTGCGCAGGAACGTTAGCCCTTTAGCTGGCAATGTAAGAAAGGTCTGACCTAGAATGTTTTTACTGCTTTATTTGTTCTTGATATTGTTCAAATACTGGCCAAATGAAGTATGAAAGGGTTTCTTTGAAAATCAAGTGAGATACCGAGAACCGAAAATATTCTTGATAGGTGGTTAGAGTAGAATGTATGGTCCAAAACTTGTCTTTGGTTCAGACTTCGACAAGGTAAATGCGTGTTCTTGAGATGCTCCTCAATGGAAGAAAAAAATGATAGCTTTCTTAAGCAAACGGAAAAAAATTTTCGAATTAGCAATAATATGGTCAGCAGGTCCGCCAAGACCATACCAACGAGGTCTTCGAGTTTTGTCACCAAAACATCTGCTGCTGCTCACGGTCGACATTCTTGTGACTACAACTGTTGAGCAGGTTCAAAAATTAAGGTAAATTGAAAGCACAGATTAATATTTGGTTTTGTATAGTGTTCGCAGATATTTCTTGCAAGGTAAACGATGTTTTTCAGCTGCCAACTAAATACGCGTTTCATAGGGCGAAAGCAACAAAATTGTTAGCATCGATCGTAGTTGTAATAAACTAAAATGAGTTTTTTCCTGAAGATTCGCTATTTCGGCATGTGCATGAATCTGCATACATTTTTTTTAGTTTTTGCATGTTGGTGGTGCATGAAGTGTAGTTACTTGACGAACACGAATAAGCGCCTGCAGGACGTCCTTCTACAGGTTTATAATTCCACGGGATCGAATAACATCAGACCAATGCATACAAATTGCGTTTTTGACCCCTCCATATACTGATGACACTTGTGAGATGGTTCGGTCGTATGGCTAGCTGATACATTACATAAGTGTTTCGCACTGCCCTGTATCTAAACTACCCGTTACATCGTCATAATAATACCTGTTCCTGTTATCTTATAAAATGTTTGTCTTTCATCTCGCGTGCAATCGCCCTCTGCGAAGGGTCTAAGTTGATTGCCACAGTTCATGCTTAGATTCAGTAGCTTTGCGTTCTCGATTACCTCGTAATTCCATGCGCCCGAAGAAATCCCACACTTTCCGAATCGACAGACAGGACCTTGAGCTCCGTTTACGTCGTTATCAGAATGTCGGTAAGCTGCTTGTAGCGCAAGGTATCTAAGCTGTTGCTCTACAACAAAGATGATTTAAGTTAGAACCACTATGGCTAGCCATTTAGGGGGAAAAAGATATGCCATCACGTAGTGATTATTGTTTTGAAATTTCAATGTATTTTTTTCCTCGTCCTGCCTATAGGCTATAAAACATGCAAGAAACAAGAAAGCTAAATTTTGCTTTCTACTCAGCTCGCAACGCCAATTGGTGGAAATGACGTTTATTTAAACATTCATAGTACTTTGCTGAAAAAGGAGGAGTTTGCAATGTCACGAAGCCGTTTAAAGCCGGAAGGACAATGCTTAGGCAACTACTAAAATAACTCATTCTCATGCTGGATGAACTGCTCTGCTTGCAGCTCACGTAGACATTAGCGCCAGCTCCCTCTAGTAATTGTGTGAAACTCTATGGTTCGGCTAAGGCAACGGAAGGCAGCCATCTGTTTTACGTCATAGCCTGAGCTGGTCTATGTCAAAGAAGGGTACTGTTACAGCTTCAAGACGCTTGGTAAGCCAAAAAAGTGGGCAAGCATGCAAGGCGGGTGGTGTCGCCACGGTGAAGCTCTCGCGCGTGAATTTTGTAGGCGTCTGTTCGGTCCAAAGTAACCTTTCTTCTTTTTCGGGAAATATGGGAGTAATCGTATTACAAGGGACCAAAGAATCGAGCTTAGAAAGTTTCAAGGACCCTTACTACGCCACAATCTGACAGCTTTCACTAGGACATATACATATTTATACACAGCCTTCTTCTTCCCTTTTTCCCCCCGATTACGGTTGCGGAATGCATCACATTGCCATCACGTGTATTTGTTGGAGATGAATTTGTTGATGAATGGCAGTGTTACTTTATCGATAGTTGATTCCTATTTGTATTGCCTCCTTTCTTTCATTTTTTTTTTTGTCGTGTATTGTTACTGTGTTTGCAAACATGTGACGTCAAATCGAGATATCAGCACTCAGGTTTGGTGCTGAATTGAGAACAAAATAAATTCAAATTTCAATTTCTTTTCAACTGACGAACCTATTCCAGCTAAATAAAAAAATTATTGATATGCTAATTATCTGCATATTTAGTGTTTCTATTTAGTATCCACTTACCCTATGTGTCAAGTGCTTATAAGATGGAAGTTTACAGGAAGATTGGGGCTTGGTGGGATCAGCACGTTAAGGAAGGTTGTTCCTATAAAGGTTTCGACTCCTGTTCGCCAGGACTCCTGCGACAGCCTTCTTTTGACCATCTTGTTAACCTCACATGCTAAGGTACATGTAACTTCGAGTTGCGTCTTAAGAAGCCTGGCACTCGCGTGCATATGGAAGGACACATTCGCCTGCGCAGCTAACGCAACGTTACTGGGTAATTGTTAGTTACAACTAAATTGCGAAATATTAAGAGTCGATCGCACTCTATCGCTTGGCACAGGCTGCAAGAGGGTGGTCGAAACAATAGTTAACAACTTCTTTGACGCACTTCACCACAGTGACGTGCCGCGTAAGCACACTGGTCCATCGCTGGAAGCGACACTTCCATCGTCCACTCCGAAAGCCTTCCTTTGCAAACCCGGTGAGGCGTAGTAGTTTCGAAATACGCTCTCCAGGCCTGTACCTCATCTACATTCCCTCCATTTTTTTACCTGCACGCCACTTATAGGTGTGGCCAAACAGGAGTGAGTAAAACTGAAAGGAGCTTTGTGCGCAGAAAAGTATGGACAAAAAAAAATTAGGTAACCTGGATATAATAATTCAGAAGAGGAGCGAAACAAGAACAAGGTAAAAGCAGCATCCAATAATTCGACACGTGCATTTGTCCTTTTCAAGGCATTTCTCAAGGCACTGAAAAAGACAAGTCTGCTTGTCGAAACGTCGGCTGCTGCTTTTACCCTGTTTTCGTTTTGCTCATCGTCTTGTGTTTCCATCCCCCGCCTTCCCCGTGTTTTCCCTAATACTACAGAAGAACACTCAAGACATATTTTAAGATAACAGTGTACAATGAAACAAAAAAGAAACACCATCCCACACACGCACACACACGCGCGCATAAAAACAGCGAGTACCACACTGGCATTCTTATGGAAAATAATGTTTTCTATATATGAAAATATTATTTTTGTTAAAAATATGTCATAGTCTAAATTATTAGACTATGATGTGGGTCTGGTCAAAAATGACTAGTTTTAATTGTTAATTTGTCTAAATAGAGGTGTCAAACCCTCCGTCTAATGACAGCGAGTGGTTCTATTGTCTGCGGTCGTAGATGAGATGCGAGATGAAGCTGAATATCCTGAACCATCATGCGCTGGTACGGTAGCTTTAGTTTGGCAAGATTTCTGCGCGTCTCCAGGGTGACAACAATGTTGAATTTCATGAGGTCAAAAGAAATGAACGTGGGGCGTAAAGGCTGTCTATGAAGCAAACTGAAAATCTAATTTTTTTTTTTTTAAGTTTCTCAACGTCCTTCTTTGAGTAAAGGTCCCAGGCAGCGCATGCATATTCTAGTCAGACAGCCGAAAGACGGCAGCCTAGCGTATCGGCTGAGCGCTTGCTTGGATTTGAGTAATTCCAAGGCGCTTTGCTGCGTGCACAGACAGTGTTCCCTCTATACCGCTCTCCTCTTTCTGTGCCCCTTTTCACTTTCCCTTTCCCCAGTGTAGGGCAGCAAACCGGAAGCTCGTCTGGTTGACCTCCCTGCCTCTTCTCTCTTTGCTCTCTGTTTCTCTCTCTCTCTCTCGCTAGTCAGAACCTGATGAATGCATTATCAGCTAGAAACCTAAACAGTATTTGGACAGTTCTTAAGTGTGTGCTTAAGGAGAGCAAGCTTCGTGCTTCGCAAGCAGTGACTAATTCGATTTTTCTGACAAGGGGCTCGTTTTACGAGCGGCAGAGTGGAACGTGGATGCAGTTGAGATGCTCGTCTTTCAGGCTAAACGCGCAGTTCGTGATCCAGACGGTCGTTGCTTCGTGCTGATTTCGGGGCTGCCCATTCCGCGTGTCCAAGCTGTCTCAGAGGAAAAATAACTTTTTATGGCCGGAAAAAAAAAAGTTTCTAGATGGCGACTGTAAACACGCTAACTGCGCGTCGACTTTCCCCTGAGAACTTGCGATTGCAGCTTCCGCGGCCCGTTTTATAATGCTTTTTTATTAGTTATTGATTCCCAACTGCTTTAAAAATTATGTTAACTAGCTTGGCGAGATAGAGGACGTTGAAGAGGACATGTTACTGGGTGCACTTCTTCGCATGATAGAGAAGCACTAAAAAATTAACGCTGATTTAAGCTAAATTAGCAAATTGCGCTTCTGCGCAAGCTTAACTGGCACTACTAGCGTGGCTGAAGGTTGAGTGCGTCAAAGAAGAGAAAGAAAAGGAGCGCATGTGGGTACTGCACTCTGATGTTTCCTCACTAGTTCATCATGACACCATGCGTTTTCATAGCGTCTACTCGAGTCTAGGTAACTTCTTGCAGTTAAAGAAGGTTCAGCATTGCGTTATAAATCGCCTAAGAATCAACTGAACACGCTTTGAAAAATTTCGATCCGCCAAAGCGCTCCATACACGAAAAAGATGCATCAAAAGCTTTGAAGACATCATGATGTACCGGCGTGGAGGTTTCTGCACTAAATGCAGAAGAGGCAAGTTCGGTCTCGCGTTTCTCACCAAAGCAAATTTCTGTGCGTATCGTAATTGTAACGTAGCCGTTGTTCGGTGGCATCCTGGTTAATTTCCCTCTTGTGAGTGATCGTGTTCGCTCACATATATCAGAGTGCACGATCGATTGAGCACTCTGCCTCCTTCCGGATGTAGCAGCAGACTGAGGTTCGAACCCGCAACCACGTGCTCAGCAGCCAAACATGATAGCCTCTAGACTGACACAGCAGATGGCATAGTAATTACCATTTACGCGGTTGTAGGCTGACAATGTCTTTCTAAAAAATAACTGCAGCAGACGCTACCTCAGGATAACTGCCGACGGTAATGGGATAAGCATTTAATGTACGTGTTGATCCTGGCGCAAAGTACGGAACATGAGATGGCACCTCTCTGTGCCTTTCCTGTTCCCTAGCTTCATTGCCTGTAGTTTGCGCCAAGAACGACATATACCGTTAACCTAAGCACCACCTTGCACAAGAACAAGTTATTTTGGCGGTTAACGTTCGAGATGATGATTATGGCATGACGACGTCGGTACGATAAGAACTGAATCGCGAAGTTGGAATGACGAAGTTGGAGATGGCGCAAGCACGACAGCATCCCGACGACGGTATGACAGCGAATCCATGACGAGGAAGGTATGGCGGCGGTGCAATGACGAGGATGCCGCCAACATGAAGTGTTCGTGTAAACAACCACTTGTATCATTTGATTCTACTTCTTTCGCCGCACTCCCAAAACCTCGAGTTGTCAGCATTTCTTGCACCATCATCGCATTCATCGTGTAGTGCTTACTTGTGTATCGACACCTCCGTATTCATATTATGCTTTTATGGTTCATTCGTATATCGAGTTGCTATATTTGCCATGAACACACACTTTGCTCTGGTCTCCATTTAATTTTTACACTGTTTAAGAATGGCCAATATACGAGAGTTTTCTCAGTAGCTATCAGACGTGTATACAATACAGCCATGACTTCGATCATCATTGAAGAACTTGGCTTCAAGGAATTCGTGCAAGAAATTATGCGTATACTGTTCATGGGCTTTTATCCTACGTATTTAGTCACCTGTAGGAAGCTTTAGAATTTCCATTTGATGCGTAACTTCTATTATATAACAACGTTTCTTGTGCGAACCGTTAAGAGATCGATCCCCGGGTATTCTTCGACAGGATGGGCAGCCTCAATTGCAGCCTCGATAACAATAATGCAGGACGCGTCCAATGGCGCCCTCCGCGAGGAATAAACATGTATAACTGGGAGGAATAAAAACCTTACCACTCTTCAATGAGACGCCTGGTGCTTGCGTTACGTCGCGTGACGACTTACTTCGAAAAGTGACAGCAGCGCACTTCTCCGCCACCCCCCCCCCCCCCCGCCTGCCCCCATCTTTTCCAGGTGGGAGCTAGATCTTTTAAATATCATGTGACACTGCGTCACCTTCAGCAGCAGTCCGCCTTGGCCCATACCACGGTGTAATAATATCCTCACACCTTGTCCCATACGCAAAAAAGCAGCAACTGTTGCTTACATTTTAGTGGAGAAGCCTTTGGGGTGCGGAAAGCGCTAGCATCAGCTATCGTTTTCCCTGACGCCACCTTAACATAGGTTCCAGTGATGTGTAGGATCTGCGCCCCCCCCCCCCCCTTTGTTTCTGTAGTTTTTTTACGGAAACAAATCTTAGTTAAAACAAGAATCCAGCCAACGAGTCCTGTTGTGGTGCGTTGCCTTTCCACCCTGGCAAGTAGCAGCACGTACGATTTCCAATGGCAAAACGCGCCCAGAAAACGGCTCTGTGTGGGTCACGTAGGGAGGTGCCCATACTGAGGGAACGCTGAAGGCAAGTGCAGGAAAAGTGAGTTGTTAAAAGCATTTATTGCTGGTTTAATATTGGAAGGTGGTGGGGAGCCTTGTGCTCACAATCATCGGTTCTGGGATGACGAGCAACAGCGGCTTACTACTAAAAAATAATGTAAATAATTAAATCCATTAACTAAACGAAGTTGTTTCATGCGGAACAGTCCTATAGCTGCCAACTCTCCGGATTTGTGCAGGGAACTCCAGAATTGCGACCAGTCCTACCGATTGGAAGCACACGGCCATAAATCTCCCGAAAAACTGCCCTTGCCCCAACCCTAATTTAAAACAAAAAAAAAACATTAAAAAACTACTGCAGTATTAATCTCACTATCACTGTGGAAGGTTGTGGTGGTGTGTCGACATTTGTGTGTTGACGTATAATAACTTAGATGGGTGGAAAATTCGGCTACTTGGCTTTTTTGTTTCTGATAAGTGGCGTAGCACGACACAAGACGGAATTACAATAAAAAAATACTCGTCCTTCTGTCTTGTTTACATTGCATCACTTATCAGTCTACTGACTCTGCTTCGAATCATTCGGAGCTGTTTCTGACGTTGTTGAGGTAAGCCCTTCTTCGGTCCAACTTGCACGCCCCGTATACATGAGACTGTAACGGTGTTTATTATACGTGTTCCGCACTTGTACACGCATGCTCTCACTTTCTCCGGCCACAGTGCTAGCTCCGAGACGTCTAATAACTGCACTGTCGGCCAGTCAGAGCCATTTTTCACGTTGCTGTGGCCCAAGAAGAAAAGAGCAATTTCTTTTTTTTTATTCACCCTTCCTCCTCTCACCCATTCTCCCCAATTTCGCTACGTGAGTCTCCCCCAAATTCAAGTTCCTCAGGTTGGCAGTCATGCGGCTCCCTATAGCAGATTTTCGTATGCAAGGGAATGCGAGGCATTCAGTTATTAAAATTGTCCCTCGCTCAACTCCCCTAAAACCAAGCAACCTGGATTGAATCGAAATAATGAATAGCAGCGACGGGTTTACCGTAGACAACAGAGTCAGCATAGTCAAATATAGCTTTGGGGGGATGACGTACGGGCAAAGTATTTTGCGGGCGAGCGCGCGTGTGCGTGTGTGTGCGTGGAAGAGGGGGGGGGGGGGTTGGTTGCAAGTCATTGTTAACTCGAACGTAGTAATAAACGTTGGCTCACAACGCGTGTGGGTGGATCACCGATGCTATGCGCCTTATGCGCTCTGCGCAAATCATGGGAGTCGGTATGAATCAGTTCAGCTCAACTAGGGGCGAATTTCTGAAGTTTAACTACGTGCTCCACCTGCCCGTAGAAAAGAAATAATATTGGGAGGAAACGCGGCATCTCTAAATGAACTGGTTTTCAGGATGAATTGTTTAGTTGTGTAATAAGGTCGCGCGTCTCTGTATAGCACGCGCGGAATGCGGGGGCAGCGTTGCAGTTGATATAAAGTTTGCGAGAAAACTTCGAGAACGGAACTTTCACATACGAAATGAGGCCACGTCATTCAAGTATTGCGACGTCGCTTGGCGGCCGGTAGCTAAAACGGCAATATGAGGCCGGGGCTGGCCGTGACGGCATGTCAGCGCATTGCAGCAAACACTGAGGGGCGGTCACGCGACATTGCAGTGTCCCGCCCACTGCTTTGTCGGAGACTTGCAGCGCACGGCATGACGTCGACAGGAACGTGTGCTAAACCTTCACTTTAACGTTATTGCAAAACATTTACAGCACGCCGAAATTAACACAACAAATGAGAGAAACGGCCCGCCTGCTTTCATTCATTCGTTGTCAACGTCACGAGCTTTTTCTCTGCGTGAAGCCATCAGGCGTCCGGCACCGTGAATTCTTAAATTTTAACGCAAATTCCGAAGGCAGTTTATTGAGGCATGTCAACCGCAGTTACTAAACGGCTATGGCGTTTTACAGCAGAGCCCGAAGCCTTTTATTATACGAAACAAGTCCAAGGGCAACACCGACCAATAGAAGAAGAAAGATATGACCCTTTCCTATAGCCTTGGAACTGCAAACTTTATTATAAAACAGAAATTAAATACGTACATGCAGGGTATCGTGGCTCACGGCGAGACGTTCATATTACACCGGCTAATATCCCCGCTACATAAAAAGCAAAAGAGACCACAATCAATGTTTCCATAAAAAAAGCCAAACTGCGCTATTCAATAATTACTTTCTTCGCGGTAATAATGAACGAATAAACCTTTATTTCAAGAAAAGAGCCGGCTGGTCGCCTTCGGAGTTTACAAGGGAAAGGGTATGGGTTGGATGATTCTTTGGGTGAAGCGGAACTTCATCTCAGTATTTCTTTGATTGTTCTTTCTTCTTTTGTTTTTGGCAGTGTATGTGGTTTGCGCAAACAAAAGTTAGACCACACGTATACTTGGACTTGTACGTCTCACCGCACAGTCATGGTTCTTACGACGTACGTGGACCCTCGTACTTTTTTCCAGGTGCATCTTCAATGCACATTTCCAGGAAAGCGCGGGCATGGTCAGCGGATTTCGCAAGGCAGTATGGGAAGTCGGAGAGCCAGCCACCGCCACGCAAAGCATTGTGGGAAAAGGGAGCGCCCGACCGCCCGCGGTCGCGTCTTGCAGGCGAGTCTCCCGCGGTCATGGCGTAACATGCTCTGTCTTCCCATAGTGCCTTGCGGCCGCCCTCACTCTCACCGGGGCCGGTCTACTTTTCCTACACCACTCGAAACAAGCAACTTCGACTATCGTATGTCGCGATATATAAAAAAAAAACACTGTCTGTGCGTGAAATACTCGCTAGAGTATTTTTATCAATTCTTTTAACGTCGAAAGCATCTGATGCCTAAGGTGCATCGAAATTTTGGGGAAATAGCAGGCTTTCCTGAAACACAGCTTCCAAACCACAGTTCGCACAGGTGCTGAGCCAAATCTGACTCTTTTTTTTAGTTGACATTACGGGTTTTTTTAGGCTTTAATAAGTATGCCATCCGCGATAGGTTTATTATTCTTGTGACGTTTTCAGACACGTTTAATCTGCAAAAAGAGCAGCTTCTAATTCAAGAAGGAGTTCTAAGCGGCGGTGAGATAAAAGGATATTGCAATAATAATCAGAACCGCCATCACCTTGTTCCTTGTGATATTGAAGTCGCCTGTCTACTTCACTTGACATGCGCTAATGTGTGCGTTGACGAAATCAGACGGTTTATTGACCCACCAGGGAACTGCTTTCAGATGTTGTGCGAACGCCTTACCGAAGATGCCAGTGCGGCATTAATGTATGCGCAATAATTCAACTGTCATGTTGCCTCATTGCCAAAACCTATTTTACACTTCGGGAGAACAAACTCACATAAATATAATATGCTCAAGGAGTCAATTTTGTCCCGTCCGAGGTACTGTACTTTTAGTTGTTTCCATCATATTTTGAACGTGTTGAAAAACAAATTTTGTCGTCTTTGATTGTATGTTTTGGCACTGACTTGCTGTATATTTTGTGTAGCTCCCTATATTTCTTTCTTGTGTACTTGCATGTGGAACACGCCGCTAACATCATATATAGGACTGCACTATTTGCAAATAAGGAATGTGTAAGTAAAAATGGGGCTCCTCAAAGTAATTATTGCAGAGCAGCACAACCTGGTCTCCAAAGAACTCTAATCAGTTGCGTACGCAATCTTTCAAATAAAGAAAACATTATTAAAATTTGTGTCACACCCTTTGTAGTTTTTGCGATTCTCAACTTCTGCACTTTGATTTGGCAAGTGTTGCCGTTTGGAACAATACAAGCCTGCTTATAACAATGCAATACACAGAACTGCTTGTTGAAGTTATGTTTTCTGCAAAAAACACTCTCTGGGGGCGCCTCATTCCCTCATGGAAGCGACTAGATATCCTCTGTAGTTAAATTAGTGCAATCAACCTCCGTAATAAGCACTCTTCACGCACAAGCGGAGTAAGGAAAGGGTCTCCTCTTGTGAATTAATTTTACCCAACTTAAAAGTCCTGCAGTAGACACTCCGCACTGCATAGGCATTCCTAGGAAGCAAAGTATTGAAAAGCCAGGTACTCTTTAACAAGGAAAAACAGCCAAATAAGCAGCTGAAGATTTCACAGGCAGTACGCGTGCATCCCGTTTGCGTGCAACATTCGAGGGGTTGATAACGTTTCGTTAATTTTGGGAAGCATGCAAAGAGCCTCCAATCTGCCTGTAGCGCTGCATGACGCCAATGCCGTAGCTCTCGTGTTTCTGTCCAATATTGCCTGCGCTGATAAACTCCAAAGGCCTTTTCCGCACTGTCCTTTTGACTCAAGCCAACTCCTATAAAAGGTTTTAGCGACGATTTCATAGGCATCGTTTCTTTTTTGTGAATGTGAGAGTTAAATTTTTAGAGTAGAGCGCAGCTCTCTGGCGCCCGTTCCTGCGTCGAGCGGGGGCGTAGGCGTCGTCCCTAGGCATAGCCGAGTGAACGAACGCGGCGAAAGATGAAAGAGCGTAGGTGGAGCGCAGCGGACGATGAAAGACGGCGATAACGAAGAGAGCGTGAGAAGGAAAGCGGAGGAGGAGGGAGCAACGGAACCATGAGGCTGGCAGTGGAGGAGGATGCTACGGCGATAGCGCAAGCAGACGAGTGTAGTGCCACGCAGGACTGTCTTTGCAGCAATGATGGCTACAAGATGGCGCCAGAGTAGCGCGTGCCGTCTGCATGGAAACAAAGCGCTGCTTGAGCGGAGGTCTGTCTGCGGCGCGAGAATCGAGCCCACGCATCGCGATTAGTGAGGCAGTCGTGCCACACTTGGCTCCGTTTGCAACGTGCTGCACGAGACAGACTGTCCGCGCCAGCCAACATGCCGCGAAGTGAAAACACGTATACAGCTGCGCTCAAATTTCGCCTTAGGGAGTGTCGTAATCATCGGTGAATTTTCTTTTCTTTCACAGCCTTGATATAGTAGAGAAGTGAACGCGATATCACCAAGGTATCCAAACTCTATGAGCACGGAATCGGCAGCGCTGAGCGTGTACGTCAACACAAATTATCATATCTTCTTTCGCTGGGAGAATTTCGGGGGGAATTAAAATCATTAAACAAAATTTTATGACAGGCGCTACCTTTCCGCTTAAGAAAAAACTGAAGTCTTTTATTTTCCAATACCTAACTTTAGCAAATGTCTTTGTACATTCAATAACGCTGGCCTACGTACTGGTTTGTCTCCAAAGCTGCCCCAACGCCCTTACCTATAGGAGCCGCCGGCATCGGTTCGATCCAAAAGTAGTCTTTATACAGGATGAATTGATTGTCTTCAACTAAACACGAGACCCCATATGAGTTCTTACTAAGGGCTCTAGAGATTTTGTGAGCATATATTTTTTTCTGAACACACAATTACGAACCAGTGACCACCTGAGCTCAGCATCGTATTGAAAATCGAATACATGCCGCAGGCGTTCCCGTATATCCGAATATAGAACTAGGCATTACCATATTTTTCTGATAATATTGCACTTTGTGTGAAAGTCAGATGTTCGTGAACTCTGAAGTTTAAATTTCTACAGCAATCCGGCAGCTTTACTGCTTAATATGTTACGGTATTTACTTATTTTTGTTTCAGACTCATGAAATTCGCAGCACGACTTTATCGCCCACGTGGAGCATTACATTACAAAAAAGAATTAACTAAGGAACGGAAACTATACATGTTGATGTTCTAGTTTAGCCATACGCAAGTTGAACGTCCACTTTTATTTTCCGCAATTCTTCTTTATTTCTAGTTTACCAGTTTAATGACCTAGGTGCCTAAATCGCGTATCGTTGTAACCTCAGGCGGCTTGGGTAAACAGGCAGCTAAAGTCGCTTTTCGCAGGCACTAGAAAAATTAAAAGGAAGTTCTTGCTGTAGCCGCGCTAGTTTATTGTTTTAAAGAAAGTCTTGAGAAAGTACCCGAGCATGATGTATTTTATTTCCATTTTCTTCCAACATTTTGAAATTTCAAGTGCCTGAGCATACATCCTTAACAACATTTCTTCCTAAAATTAAAAAAAAAGCAAGCCTTCATCATGTTGTGACTTCATCCATTTCACTTCATTTCACTTCACTTTTACTTTGCGCCACTTCACTCATTTGTTGGCCACCAATTATTCCACATTAACGGAATGAATGCGCCCAGTCCTGCGCAACTTGACCAAATAAAGTTGCTCTCATCGGGCGCCGGCGCCAATGAACACTTGTGAGCGTGCACACCGATAGATGGAGCGCGTAAGCTTTCCTCGCTAGAATCCCTCGCAATAGCCGCGCCAATGATCCTTCAAATTTTCCTTCAAGCTATACTTGGCATGTGCGCCGTTGTGCCACCGCAAGTGCCCATTTACTCGAGCATCGCGCATAATGCTACAGCGTACGGGTTTAAAGCCGTGGCGTGACCCAATCCGGTTCGATCCATGGCCTCATTTTGCCATCGCGACTGCTCTCCCAGTGACCTCGCTTGCCAGAACATCGCCCGTTGACCGCTCACTGATTCTTAGTTACTTGTAATGCCCTTGTGGCGAAAAAAATTACGGCTTTGGGAGCGGTTCCTTACAGCCCTGTTGGTTACTTGGCCTTGTTTAAGAGTTAAGGGCAACATTGTCTCAAGGGCGAGGCTCGTTTCAAAAGTACGAGCGGTATAGCGTAAGAATTCCTACCACTAATTTTATTCCCTTCTTGTTATCCACTTTTCATGTACGGCTGGTGAGGCGAGTGGAGCGACGCTATAAACGAGTTTCGGAATCGAAGTGTTAGATTGGTCCGGCACATATATTTATTTATTTGGTGGGATCACTTCGGCTGACTGCGCGGTAAATGAACGAGAGGCGAAGAATCCTAAATGGAAGTAATAATAATTTTTTGCCTCGGCTGGCATGGTATATTGTCTTCGCCCTCGGGGCATCGCGTACTAGATGTTTCACAGTGCATCGGCTTCATTTGGAGTTTGCATTTCGACACAGCTTGGAGTCGTGCATCGCATAAAGTTGTAAATTGTATAATAATAAAGTTATGTCCCTTGTTGTGGCTTAACATAAAGCTTGCCTGAGGTTTGGCTGCATATGATAAAATTGAATTTTACGCATCACCGTTGGTTGCGAAGCATTTAATACGGACTAGTCGAGTGAATCTTTCCTTGATATGAATTTCTGCGTGTGTGTTGTATCTGTATAATTTTCGTTTCCTTCAGTTTTTCCTCTGGCAGCTGTGCGCTTCGTAGAGTGCACAATACTGTATTTGTAGCTCATACATGCCTCTCAATTCTAGCTTTCAAGACAGCAATGGCATGAAGTGCAGCTACCCCGAAGAAAACAAAATGATTATAAATTCATACTTATACGTCTTTATGTTACATTGATATTGCTGGCCGATGATTCCAACTAACCATTGTAAACATTGATTCGTCCTCTTTGTTTTGCTGAGTGCGAGAAATAGACCTTGCCACAACCACGACACCAATAATTTATCTCCTATCAAAGCAGCACTGACAACAACAGATGGATTCAGCTTCAGCCAAGGTTGCTTTCTAACTTCTTCAGCTCAGAAGAAGTAACTTTATTATGTGTATTACAGCTAGTACGTATCATCCCACTCAGTGACACATTTCTTGAGATGCCTTCGCGCTATGCGGTAACTCATCACCTTTGCTCCCTTTAGGCTCCCAGTGACTCAAGTCACACGAAAAGTTATTCAGGAGCTGACAGCGATGGACACCGTCGCGTCGTGCTTTCCCGTGAGACCTTCAGCCACTGCTGGGTCTGTATAGCGTGAGCCAACCAAGTGTTACGCCCTCAGCTATGAGTCACGTTGTATACAGCTTTACTTGACACCTGCCATTGCGGTCACCCAAATAGGTGACCCCATCCACTCTCGACTGTCACTTATAAGCTGACGTGCGTTCTTTGTGCGACCAGTTGCTCGCTCAAGCTTTAGGTGCACCTGTCAAGCTCTGAAGCATTTTCTCGTGTCAAAGTATTTATGCAGCTTTCTCCGATCGTCGCAGGTGTCTGTGGATTACGCACAATTTGCATAATGCACTGGGGAGCAAGGAGAGGCCCGGCACACGCCTTCAGCTTAGGTCTTTCATAAGCCTAATCCTTATTGTCCTTATGTCCCTATAATCCTTATGTCTGCTTCTTTGGGTGCATTTCATGCAGTAAATAAGAAAATATGCGTATCCCCCACTGGTCTAGCACCCAAATGCTTAATCACAGAAGGTCGAAGATTAACGTTAAGATTAACGAAGGTTAACGATGACCGCGCACCACATGGCTGCTAAACACGTGGGAAATAAAAGTGGGGAAAACAAATTTAAGGAGGCAGGATGAGCGTCAGTGTGTGAACGTCAGCAGAAGAATGTTCACTGATGTATATAGTTCCAAGTGCTCGTTGAGGTCCTTTGCCCTTAAGAAGCGCATTAGCGATGCGGTGGCCTTGTTCATGTACTAGATTTCGAGAGAGAGAGATAAAGAGAGAGAGAGAGAAGTGAATAGGTAAAGGCAGGGAAGTTAACAGCAAGGACCACTGTTGGCAACCCTGCATCGGTAAATGTGATAGAATGGACTAAAGAGAGAGTAGAAAGGGAGGTGAAACGTTTTCGGTTATTCGGGCGCAGGTACGCACAAACCTTCATTGTTCAGTCACAAGATGTGATACAAAATGGCGCCTTTCTAGAAACGAGGCGGCACTTTAGTGGAGGCCGTGCATCGCCCGCGCACGAATCCCGGATGTTCGCTTGCGTAAAACGTGTATCTTTAATTTCCCCAAAGCGGCTGAAGGGCGATCCTCCGATTTTCGTGTGATAGAGAGTCGAACAATAGGTGCGCTCTAGTTTACTCCGTGGCACATGATTGAAAATTGGCAACGTCCGCTATTCCCATTAGGAAGGAATAGCCGTTGCTAAACTAAGTCCTCAGTTGCATGTGACATCTGTGAGAAAGGAGTTATAAGAAAGTTATTTTATATGAGAAAGACAAAGGACCTTCGCTATCGCAATTTTTCTTTCGTGCTGCCGTTTACCTCTTCATTCTTGAAGGGGGGGGGGGGGGGGGAGGGTGCAGATCACACAGACTCTGGCAGCGGCTGTGTGATTGGATGTCTTTCGCAGGCCACAGCATGTGCTTAAAAACACTGCAATGAACGTAGACGACATTGCCAGCATCGCAAAGAGAGGAGTCAATTAATATTCCGATTCCGATGCCAGAGTTTTCGGCTGTCGAGTTCAGAGCCGGAACGATATCTGATGTGAGCTTCTTATTACATATATATTTTTTTGAGATTTCCTGACATAGAGCATACGATAACCAACGAAACTATATCTCATTACTCGAACCCGAACAGCACGCACTTCGCATTCATTTTTTGCCAACGCACGTCGAGGCATTTGCTACAGGAGTGAGACGTGACTATCGAAGTTGTACGGGAAAGGCTCAAGCGACGAGGTCCCTAATGGGACGTAGACTGAAGTCGACTGCGCGACTTCCCGGTAGTTTTCACTTGCAAACTTGTTGGGAGTGTTGTTGAGCGAGGGGGTGAAGGTAGCGCGGAATCGATTGCAGGAATGAAGCGTACGTTGTCAATCCTACGAGGGTGCTTTTTTTTGCGCGTCAGCGCGCGAAACGTTTCGTGGAACAAGTTTGTCTGGTGCTCCTTCGTAGTTAATGCAGCATTTATGGTGATCCTGTGCAAATGACCGGGGCTGACCCTGCATTTGCGCTGCTTCATAGCGACACACTCTTTTACTGCGCGCCTGCAAGTCCGTACTCGTTCATAGTTTAAAGCCCTCTTGTAACACGTACATTGTATCTTTACTTTTCTTCTATAGAGACAGTTTTGTGTCGCCTAACTAGTGTTACAAAGTTATTACTATCGCACGTCAATTATTTCTACCAGACTGAGTATACATACCAGTCTAATGGCTTGCACTCGCGTATGTTTGTTTATAAACAGCTAGGCTCACATTTCGTTTTACTGTCTCGTCCTTCCCCTTCTCTGTATCCTATTACAACCGTGTACAACGGCTTCGTCATTGCGACAAGTTTCTGCACCAATCCAACAATACGGATTCACCCCTAGAAATGGGCTGTGTTCTGCGATTAAAAACCGGCATTACAGTGCACGCAGTCAGTTCTCCGACACGGATGTCATGACCAATTGACATACGAAGTCGTGAAACTTTACCATGATGTCCAACAAAAAGGTCACGAGGTCGTTTTTCAATGGGTACCTGGTCACTGCGGCATCAATGGCAATGATTCTGCTGATAACGCTGCTTGCACAGCACATCAAGAAGAGCACAGCGTTCCAATTCCGCTTTCGAGGACTGACGCTGCAAGGCAGCTTAGACACCTGGCACGCAGTCTCACAGTGACCGAGTGGAACTCGCCAAACTTACGACTTACGCGACTGCATCGACTAAACCCCAACCTGCAACACCGACCTCCACTCGGACTTCCTCGACGTGAAGCTGCGCTTCTCTGCCGCCTTTGGTTAGGAGGGGCCTTCACAAAGGCATACTCTACATTAATTGGAATGACTGACAGCGCAGCATGCGAGGCCTGTGGCACCGAAGGAAACATCGACCACCTGCTGTGCCCCTGTCCAAGATATGCCCCAGAGAGACAAGAACTTGTCAATGCTTTCCAAAAACTGGACAATCGGCCACTTTCTGTGCAAGTGCTGCTGGAACACCGCCCCCATCGCCCGTCGGCCCATAAAGCGGTGAAGGCGCTTTTGTGTTTCTTAAGGACGACGGGTTTGTGCGACCATCTGTGACTTTTAATGCAATTTCTTTAAGACCACACGCGTCAGCGAACTCGCCACAATTTCCTTCTTTCCTTCCCTCCTCTCTCTCCCTGTGATCTTTGTTTTCCCCTTTCCCATTCCCCCGGTGTAGGGTAGCCAACCGGACGTTATTCTGGTTAACCTCCCTGCCTTCTACTTTTCTCTTCTCTCCCCCTCGTTCGGCAAGTTTTGATGTCACAGGCGGCAATGACGAAAGGTGCAATATCTCATAGTGGAGTTTTACTTCTCTAGACGTTTATTTTCTTCTTTTCTTCTTTTTTTTTGTTGAAAAGCGAGGAAGTGGTTGAAATAGCGCGATGCGGATGCGCCTGCCTCGGCAGTCAAAGCCACTGCCCAGGAGAGTAAGAGTGAATGACCACATGGTCACCCATAGAAACACTGTGTGCGGGAACGCTTTACATCGGCGACTGATAATCTTTACACATACGTTGACCCTGGCTAAACCTAACTCAAGAAAGGCAAGTATGACAAAAATAGAATAACTGGGCTGATATGGAAGGCCGTATTGTCTCATTACAACTAAAAATAACCTATTAGAAACCCGTATAGTGTTTTCGAACTTTGTAACATATTTGACAACTTAAACGTACTGGTTTGCGGTGAAGAGAGAATGCACTGACTTTTACACAACTAACTTTCGCTCACCTTCTGCTTCTGCACCAACTTTGCGCCGTCGGTGGGTTTCTTCCTAGTTTCTCTTTCTTTTATTTCGTTACTTATATCTGGACTTAAATGAGGATAATTGTAGAACTCGGTTTTTAGAAGAAAAGGCCCTTGCGGTACAAAAAGAGGTGCTACTTAAAATAGTTCTTTCGGCTATCCAGTTATATACTGTCGTAGGAGTTACTCATCTGATCCTCTTTGATTCTGGCAGCATTTTTCAAACGTCCAGTCTGCAAAGTGACCCAACTACATGCACCAACGGCAACGCGACTAAAACGGCAAACTCGGAATGCAACGTTGAGAACATTGTAACTCCGAGAGAACATGCTCGGAAAAGTAAACAAAGCGTTTAGTTATTACTATTGAGCACGTCACAAAAGGCACAACGTTTCATGTGTAGCTGTGTTGTTTAATATGCATACATCCTGTGCGCAAGGCTCGGTTAGTGTCATTCGTGATTTCAGTGTGATGTAGATAAGCAGTGCCTGAAGCCGAAATGCTTTTTATTTCTCTGTTGTTTTTATATCCATCTCTCATTGCGTGTGTGTGCGTGAGCGCCTTATAAAACGGGTGATCCATGCGTACGCTTTTTTGTTTTGAATAAAAAGAGCTTCAACAAAGGCATTCATCTGTCGCGTATCTCTGTAATTCTATAGCTAGCGGAGTGAATCACAACATTGGAAAATGGTTCGTGTCGTAAAATTTGAATAACAATAAAAGAAAAGCATAGATCAAGCTATTCATAATAGCGTGCAAGCTATTCTCGCTTTTTTGTGCATTCAACGTCAGGCGGAGCGAACACGGTATCATTTCGCGCTCATTACGTACGTATGAAAATACGAAAAGCTCAAAGGCTTAGGGAATCTAGTTAGCTTTAGTTAGCTTAGCACTTTAGTTAGCTTTTGCGTGCCTGCACCGGTCATATTTTGCCCATAAATGCTCGTGTGAACCAGGGGAGAAATAAACGAAAAACAAATTATTAGTGTACAGCGGAGGGGGAAGGATTGGGCAAACCGACAATATGAAAGGAAGCCGTATTTACGCTTCTATATTTCGTTTGCCTTTTCGAGCGATGCTATCGAAAAAAAAAACAGCTTCACTGTTAATGGTCAAGGTCTGGTTTACCTCACCATTTCTAATGTGTATCAGGTTAGCAATGACAAACTGCCAATTGTATGGCGCGGTGAGCACGAGCCGTTGGAGAATGGAATGGAATGGAAAACTTTATTGACTCTTTTAAGGTTTTAGCGGGTCGAGGCCGAAGTCTTCATTCTTGAAGCTTGGGTCCTCTTCAGCCGTGGATGGGCCCCTAGTCCAGGGCTCCACTGATCCGGGCCGCCTCGCACGCGTGCGCTATTAGAGCTCTTTGAGCCTGTAGCTCGCGGCTGGTGATCCAGCTCTCCCATTGCTCCGCACTTGGTGTTTTGTGTTTGTGGAATGCCTGGTTTCTTGTACACTCCCATGTAATGTGGTATAATGTTGGTTTAGCTCCACACCACGGACAGGTTGCGCTATACTGCGTGGGGAACATCCTACTTAGTATGTGTAAGTTTGGGAAGGAGCCCGTTTGCAGTCTCCGCCATCCTGCGGCCTCCTCCTTTGTTAATGCTTTATGTGGTGGGGGATATTGATATCTTAGCCCCTTATAGAGGTTTAATAGCTCTGAATAGCTGTTCCCGCAGTTGATCTGTGGCCCCTCTGGGGCGGTTGACGTTCCTGCTCGGCTGGTCATCCCTCGAGCTAGGCTGTCTGCCCCTTCGTTGCCCCTGATCCCTGCGTGGCTTGGTATCCAGATAATGTTATGTGTGGGTTGTCCCTCAGCGATTGGAACTCTGCTGAGGATCTTGAGCGCCGTGTTACTAATTCTGCCTCTTATATAGCTCCGGCATGCCTCTTGTGAATCTGTTAGAATATTGAGGGATATTCCTGTTCTATAACCTTCTTCCGCTGCCAGTGTGACAGCAATTTCCTCTGCCTCGGTTATGTTAGCCACCTCGGCCGTGAGTCCTGTGAATAATTCTCCTTGATTATTTACTACTACCGCTGCCGCGTTGTTTTTGTGTACTTGTGAGTGTAGGGACGCATCGGTATAGACTGTATTGTCCCGATGTCCCATCGTCTTTTCGTAAAACTCTGTCCTAGCCTGTCTCCTACTCGCATGGAGGCTTGGGTCCATGTTGCGAGGGATAGGTTGTATGCGTAGTTTCTTTCTTAGTGGGTCTGGTATTGTGGCCCTGCTACTTTGTGGTTTTTCTACTTCCCGACCTAGCTTTGTCAGGAGCGCCCTTCCCGTTGTTGTATTGCTGAGTCTTCGTACTTGTGCCTTGAGCAGGCATTCCCTTAGTTCTTCAAAAGTGTTGCTGATTCCAAGTTACATGAGTTTGTCGTTGGATGTGTTCCTTGGGAGGTGGAGAGCTGTTTTATACGCTTTCCGGAGGATGGTCTCCACTTGCTCTTTTTCGGTTTTGGTGATTGCATGGTATGGCAGTGAGTATGTGACTCGGCTGACTATCAGGCTGTTGACCAACCTGAGTGTGTCCTCCTCTTTCATGCCATATCTCCTGTGTGCCACTCTGCTAATCATTCGGCCCACCTGTCCTGCTGCTTTGTTTAGCAGGCAGATTGTGTGGCTGCATTTCCGGCTTCCTTGCAGCCACATGCCGAGGATTCTAATCATCTTTTGTACCGGGATGTTCTGTCCTTCTAGCCTTACTTCGAGCGGGGCATCAGTGGGGTGTCTGCCCACCCTGAGGAGTTCAGATTTCTCCGTGGAGCATCTGAGGCCTCTTTGCTTTGTGTATTCTTCGATGCAGGCGGCAGCTTCTTGTATAGTGCCTCTTGTTTATCCCCTAGTGAGCCTTGAGTAGTCCAGATCGTTATGTCGTCCATGTACATTGCGTGACTGATTCCTTGGATTTTGCTAAGTTTCTTGGTAAGGTTGACCATCGCTATGTTGAAGAGTACTGGCGAGATTACTGAGCCCTGCGGAGTGCCCTTGCATGGCGTTTGAAAGGCGTCACTCCGTAGGTCTCCCAGGCCTACTGTCGCTGTTCTGTCGGTTAGGAAGCTTCTGATATAATCATGGATTTTCTTCCCGCAATTAGTGGTGTTAATCCCCTCCATGAGAAATAATGTTGTCGTTTCCAGCTTCAACCCACACTTCGGAGCAATGTGTCTGTGCAAAAGCAAGCCATGGGGTTAGCCTCTTGCTTGCTTTCAGATCAAGGTGACGTCTTACCTCATGAATGTATCAAAGTGTAATGTATATTTTATAATTTATACTTTTTTATTTACAAATAGCGCTGTCTCCGATTTTAGACAGAACTACAGTAAGCACAACAATACAACGTACAATCACTGTGTCACACGTAAAGGGAATCCGTTTACAGAATTCTCATGTGGCATTCCTCGCAGACAAGTTGCTTAGCGCAATTACTCGAGCTCCATGAAGAAATATTTTTCGAAAGGGAAAAAAAAAAAAGGGGGGGGGAGGCATAATGCATGTGTTGCACAACAAACGTGATGCAAAACAAACCCTTTCAAGGAAAGAATTGACAATGTTATGCGAGTTATTACCACTGTATATGATTTTATTTCGGTATTTGGAAAAATTCACCAACTCTTGCCAGAAAATATTAACCTGTTGTATTGTATGTTGTATTGTATTAACCTGGGTGCTGTTGTGCCCTCTCCTGCACAGCTCAAAATTGACTGGTTACGAGAAACCTGTTGATTGCTTTCATTGTCCTGTAGCTGCCAAGTAAGGGCTGAAACTAAACGAAAGAGGAACTCGGAAGCTTATCTCGGACGTAAAACACTTCGTGTGAGAAAAAGCGGCTCGCTTTTCACAGAGCACGGTCGGACGTCATTTTGTCGTCTCCTTGACCGAATCGTCTCCACCCGCCCCCCACTTCTTGTCTGATCTCTCCGGCAGTTCGCAAACCTGACGATAAGTAGCCGTGATCAAAAGGGGCTGTGTGAATTGCCGTTGGTTAAAGTTGATCGGAAGAAAGGACGCAGTATGAAAGGCGCGGGATTTCAGAAAGCAAATAAAGAAAGAAAGTGGTTCGAACGGTTGCTGGCACATTTCAGTCTGAAGTGATGCTGGTGTTTTTTTTTTTTTTACTTTATGGACGATTTCACTTCACTCAGGGGAAGATTATGAAAGTAAGTAATAAAAGAGGTATACGACTCTCGGCAATCTAAAAAGTGGGTTTCACTACACATGAGTTTTCGAAGAGCCGCTAAGAAACAGGAAAACCACCTTCACGACTATTTTCCTAATTGCGAATTGCCATTATGTTGTATTTGTGCTGCTTGCGTCTATGTTTGCCGTTACCGAAAGTTGTATCCGGCAATTATACGACGGCCACGAGATGGAAGTAGGCACTTTCTAAGCCAACCGACAACTTAGTGAAGGTTTTTACCATATGTGACAAGATAAAGTTTTTTCGGAAATTGGAATACTTGTATATTACGAAATTTTATGCAGTGTGCTTCTTTGCCTTAACCACAGTAGATGCTTGGAATAAAAATAGGCTAATAATTCCTCAGTCTATAACCTCTTGCCGTTATAAAAATAGTCACAAGCACGAAAGCCGAGGCTCTCCAGAACACCGGCATTTTCTAAGATTTTTATATTTTACGTCAGTATTTTCCAAAGTAGTGTGGGAGATTTTTATTCTGTTTACTAATATCTTTTCAACTGATTTTGCACCGATAAAAATTTCCACCAATTCTATTCTTGAACACGTTGTTGACCATATGTTCTGCTTACATTGCAGACTATGTCCATTATGGTCAGTCATTTTTAGTGTTATTTTCAATGTTCTAGACTGTCCTGCATTTATCAAAACAATCTTTCTCGATATCCTGAAAAATATAATAAATAAAATTTATTTATTATTATTCCCACGTACTTTAAAAACTATTCTTGCCTAAGCATTATTCAAATGCTGTCTAAACGAATACTTATAAATTGAGAACATTCATACTTGTCTGATTTATATACTGTCATTCTGAATAATTTGACTGATATATACCCACCTATTTTCATTTTACTAGGATTTCTATAACTTCAACTTCCCCGTCTTGTTTGCTGTATTACTGCATCAAATATTTTTTTTGTCTCATTGATGGTCCTGGTACTGTTATCTGTACTGTTAAACCAACGACTGTACAATAAATATACAAATTCCATCTTCTTGAACCATGATAAAACGCGATTAAAACATTAATTGGCTGATTGACTCGGATATAAAAGGTAAATGTTTGCCCTAGCCACAACATGCCTGCACTTCTTCAGTTAGGTGCAGTGAATGCGATGTAAGGCAAGGAAATATAAAGAACGGTACGTCGGGTGAACTCAAATGTCGAAGTTTTAATTTTGATGCTACAATGGTCCTGTGTGGTAAATACAAAAACGTATGCCTACCATCTTATGCTGATATTCTCAATTACCGCAAGCACGTTACTGAATGCCCCTTACGCTGACGGAATAACTAATGGACGAACATAAAGGAACAAGACGTGGGTCTTGTTCCTTTGTGTTCGTCCATTAGTTATTCCGCCAGTGTAACACTAAGCGCAATACAACCATGAACATCCAGCAATTAGCCCCGTTCATTACGTTGGTTTACTAAGCGTTACATATGTCCAAAGATGTTTTAACCGAAAAAATACTTTCAAGTGCGTAATGGTCAGGGCATTACAGAACACTCGAAGCTTCTTTTCTTTTTACTTTGCCTGTTTTCTCTTGTGTGATACGAAAGTGCTCTGCAAGTGAATAATTGTCAGATGCGTCTCGTTTTGCCTTAAGAATCATGCTATAAGAATAGCGGAGCAGAAAGTGATCAAATAAATAAAGAACATTAAGAGAACGTTCTTCCAAATGTTTAACTCTTGAAATGGCGTTGACGTTGTATTTGGTAGTTGAGAATTGCAAAATTCAAGCGGTGGTGAAACGATGCAATCGTCTATAACGGCATCAATAGAACAAAGTTGTGCATACTTGGTTGTTTTCACTCCTTCCTCTTTCTCACGTCGTAACGAGCTCGTCAAAAAAAAGAAAAGAAGAAATCGAGCCGAAGTTGTGTAATAGATTACTACGGCCATCCAATGCAAACGATGGCTGCAATTCACTAGGGAAGAAAATGGGCACCGTTTATCCATGGTGCAGATCTTAATATTTCTTTTTATTCCCTCAACAGGGAAGCGCCGCAAGCGGGCATTGCCGACATGTAAAGTGCACGCAAGGGCTAAACCAAAACTGCCATTCGAAAAGTCGGGAAATAACTCAAAGCGAAGGTAAACCAGGCGGACGAGCAATTCTGAACTACCAAATACAACGTCAACGCCATTTCAAGAGTTAAACATTTGGAAGAACGTTCTCTTAAAGTTCTTTAGTTATTTCATCACTTCCTCCTCCGCTATTCTGATAGCATGATTATTATGGCAAAACGAGACGCATCTGACAATTTTTCACTTGCAGAGCACTTTCGTATCACGCAAGAGAAAACAGTCAAAGTGAAAAGAAAAGAAGCTTCGAGCGTTCTGTAATGCCTTGACCATTACGCACTTGAAAGTATTTTTTTTTGTCTTGAAATTTATGAACACTCAAAATGCAAATGAAGAAGGCTTCATCGTAGCAAACCCAGTTCGAAAATCATCTGCGTAAGATTACCTTACGTTGCTGTTCAAAACTATCTTCGCAGTATGCAGCTTCTGTCGCTAGAAGTCCTTACGCATTGGAAAAGGGGTCAGTCCTTGCTTCTCAAGGTTGCCATGAGTGGATCTGCCGTAATAAGGCTTGAAATCAAATACTATACGAGGCTAAAATATATCAGTGAGGAACGGGGCATGGCGCCAGTATCACGAAGAGCTCAGAAATAAATGTTTGTACCAGATGTTGCGTCAAAAGGCCATACTTGGTGGCTGCCGTTTCTTTTCTTCTCTCCCTCTGTGACACTCGTGTTTTCATTTACTATTATTTAAGAAAGAGGAAAGAAAACGGCTGTCGTCACGAAGCTAACCTATATAAGGAGGGTTAAATGACATTGTCCAACCAATAGGCCATTCTTGATGCTAAAAAACAAGTACATCACATTGTAGCAGCTTGCAAAAGTACTTGACTAGGTCATAGGCTCGTTTGTTTTTGGCCCCGTCTTGCGCCCTCCCTGCTATAGCACGTCAAGAGAAAGACAGGCTGCGGTGACTGGGTGTCTGAGGTCTTCCACTGGTGAGCACGGGGTCAGGACTTCGGTGCCTAACCGAACCTATCGGGACGAACTTCAAAAGAACTTTCGCGAGACTAGATTTAGGTGCACATTAAAAAAGCCCCGTGGTCGTCAAATTTATTTGCAGCGCCAACCAGAGCCCGTGTGTTGCTTTTGGATGATGACCCCAACGCATGATAATTTCCTTGCATTTCTTTTTAAAGGACACATTGTCTCCGCATTTAATGTAATAGTTAGTGCCTTTTTTCAGAACTGGGTTATTATATTGAGTTGCATAATTAAAAACATGATATTTTCGTTTCTCACATTTTTTTTTTCAAATTTCAACTATTTGTGGTAAACAAATGACGCCATAAATAAAAATACCCGCTTGCACCTGTGACTAAAGGTAAACATCATTTTTTTTTAAATCTAACAAACCACATGAAGTTTGGTGCAGCGTTGCCGAGAAAAACGATTTCTCCTTTCCCATGTAATTAGATAAGAGGCCCCGAGATAACGCTTTATCTTAGCGAGAAAATTAGTATATTTCGCCCCCCTGTGAAATATCTTATTCATTTGGGAATAGCACTTTTGCAAAACTCTTGTAAACACTTTAACAAATCCGCGTTACCCATAAATAATTATACCGAAATCAATCAATCTATCTATCTATCTATCTATCTATCTATCTATCTATCTATCTATCTATCTATCTATCTATCTATCTATCTATCTATCTATCTATCTATCTATCTATCTATCTATCTATCTATCTATCTATCTATCTATCTATCTATCTATCTATCTATCTATCTATCTATCTATCTATCTATCTATCTATCTATCTATCTATCTATCTATCTATCTATCTATCTATCTATCTATCTATCTATCTATCTATCTATCTATCTATCTATCTATCTATCTATCTATCTAATATGTCTAACATCCTAGCTTTCTTTCTGCGAAGCTTTTTAAATAGGGCAATATTCTAATTAGCAGACGCCTAATAATACCTGTCGGATTCCTCTACTTTAAGGGAAGATCAACTATTTCAGGCAGTTCCTGTAGTCTGCGTCTCCCTTCGCGGCTTCATACATGAATGGCGCGTTGGGGTAACATGTATGCTGCGCAGAAAGCATTGCCCTAATACATAATAAAAAAAGAAAGCCGCAGTGGCCTTGCACGTCCAAACGTTACTTGTTTGTATGCTTCTGCTGATTTGCGCGATGTCGTGCGAAAGCAGCGGCATTGTATACTGCGTCCAAGGAGTTCATGTTCTTTTTCTTTTTTTTTTCTTTGCGTTAGTTAAACGTAGGAGTCACAGCGCTGCAATTGGGTTTTGCGTTTTCTCTCTCCCAATCTGCTCGCAGACAGGGAGCACAGCACCGCTTTATCTTGCGCGGAATAACGGGTTAGATGTGACCTTCCGGGGGCAGTACTGCGAGAAGACACGCAGCGTATCGCCTTTTGCTCCCGATTTTTCTAGCAGCGGTGCCATTGTATTTGCTGCTTTCAGTTTATCAGAAAGCCCGTGCTCGGCTCGTGGCCACGGTGGTCTTGTCAGCTGTAGGCCTAGCTCAAAAAAAAAAGTATATATATATATATATATATATATATATGTATATACATACGCAGAAAAAGAAAAAAAAAAGAGAATGAGACGCGCTTACCTTTGTCGTTAGTGTCGGTGTCTTTCTGGGAACCATAGTACGGTGTGTGTACACGTTGCCATTTCTTCAGGAGAGCAATCCACACGCACAAAACTAAGCTATAATGGAACAAGCCCTTGTCGCTTCATTGTGTGGACGACTCCCTGCTGAGTTGCTGCTGTGCTTTTCTTCTACAGCTCCCATTCGATGTAAAAGGACTGTCTTACTGCGAAGAGACTTTCCCACGATTGTGTGGCAATCGTGACTGCCATTTAGCAACCGTAATTGACGTTTAGCTTTCATTATTACGTTTATTCGCCATCGAAGACTAAGAAAATGACGTATAACGTCGCAAAGGTGCACATGGACAATGATTGGTGCAGTAGTGGTAGGCCTTGGATTATTCTTGGACAACCTGAGAATCATTTACCCGTGCCCAAGGAGAGCACCGGGAGCAGCATTCCTCGCACTGCGTCTCCATCTCAATTCAACCATTGCGGGCAGGAATCGAACCCACCACCTCGTACTTAGCGGAGGAGCCCGATAGCCAACGCGCTACTTCTGGCTGGTCACGCAAGAAACAGACTACGTTTCTTGGCATAACTGAGGGCAATCAGACAACACGGTAAGTTGGCGTGGCTCATATTTTGTGAATGAAATTCGCTCGTTGATATAGCAAAGCACAGCGGAGCGCGGAATATATTCAACCTTTCGTAAAGAGATCATTACTTGCGGAGGAAAATACTAATAAATATAGCGTTCGCTTATTGATGAATTTTGGCGCGTTAACTTTATATTTACGATAATAATTACAGATATCAAAAGGCTATGATCAGCAAGATGTGTGAAATTATGATGGCACGCAAAGTATATACCAGACTATGGCTTGCAGACAGTCCGTAGAAAATTGCTGGCCAAAAGCGCCAATCTATAAGCCAACAAAAGTTTTTATTGATAGTGTGTGTGGTCCTCATAGGAAATCGTTTCTATAGAACTTCCTGTATCCAATGGAAATAAGTTTAGCGGGAGAACGATAGAGAGGGACTGCAAGCGACGCGACTGTTCGGAGAACGACGTCGTTTGCTTACCGAAGAAACCAATTACGATAACGAGGAGCAAACCTTAAAAATCAAATCATTCAGCGTGTGTCAGAGTGATAAAAAAAAAGCTCATTATATGTGTCCTCAATCCCACATCGAAGACTGGTGAGTCGCTTTGATGGCTGTATGGGCACGCGTGCGGCTTCGAAATTCAGAATACTGCCACTATTAAAACAAAAAAAAAAGACACAAATGAAATCCAGTGCTGCAGTCTGCAGATAAAGGGCTTCTATACGCGATATACGATTAAATACGATAAAATCCACCACACTGCTTCTAATTTTGCGCTCTCCCCCAGCCAAGGTTTCGCTATATTGCCAGCAAGCCGCCTTTGTCGTGTCATATGTGCTGCGGCAATGCGAAGGAGCATTAGTCGGTGAGTAATGACTGTTTCTTGTGGGAGAGCGAACGAGACAGCTGCTTATGGGTATTTCGTCTCCGCGGTAGTGGCGGAAAAAAAAAATTTTTTTTTAATGAAATCGCGGTAGCAGCGGCTGGCAGTGAACCATACTTTTTCTAAGGCTTCTCTTCCGTCGCATTCCCAAATTAGAAAATAAGAAAGGTCGTTGTCAAGAATGCGGAGCAGCCACATTTTTTGCGTTAGTGATTAGGAATATAGTTCTCTGCTCCTTTGATTCCAACATATTTTCTTTTCTCGGACGTCCTGTTTCTCAGCGTTACGGGTTAGGGGTAGAGAAAAAAAAGTAGATGTAGGTAAGTCACTTTCACACGGGCGCACAATAAGGCTGATTGCTTAACATTTTGTAAATGTTCTAGCTACGACGGCTTTGTTTCACGACAGAAAAATTCAACATGTGCGAAGAACTTGAATTCGCGTCGCTCAATCGTAAACAAAGAAATATGGGCAAATTCTGCCCATAAGTGGATATACGATGATTGTTATAAAAGTGAATCCCGTAAAATGTACTGCCGTCGCTGACTTAGGTTTGTCTACGCCTCCTTTATAGACATACACAACATCAGGACTAGATGTTGAGTACAGTCCAACATTTATATTTTATTATTGCACTGGCTTTTGATTTAGTGAACTGAAGCTTCGCTTTATGCAAAGCCGGCAACTTATGATTACCGGCTCTCGTTTGACTGCAATTAACTGTAAAATAAGGGAAAACAAATAACTCCAACGCACACATCGAAATTTTCGAGGCGAAGATCTCGTGAACTGGCTAATATAATCCCACACAACTAAATCTAACGCCGCCAACTTTATTTACTGCTGTCTTATACAACATGCAATCTAATGCAATGTTCATGGTTATGCGAAACAACGCTCACAAATTGTGCTAAAATGCAAAGGACGATTCATGCAAATGCAAACTCTGACACGTCGATTCAGTGACGTGACGTAAACGTAAGCAATCTTATATACTTGTCGAGGGAAGAATGTTGAATGGAGGTGCACGGGGCCAAGTCAAGTACTACGTGAACGACAATGGTAGGAAAGACAAGGGTAGCTCCTTTTATTCCGTAGCATTTGGCTTCATAGAAAACCAGTGCACGGGGCACGGGATTTAGTTATAGCTACAGAGAGAGAGAGAGAGAGAGAGAAACAACTTTATTTAGTAATAGCTACGGCTGCACTTTAAAATTATAGGCCCTGTAGTCTAACATGAAATATATTCAGACACTCTGCTCATTCGTCTGCATGTCTTAACTAGGGTAATGTGACGTATTCATTCCTGTCCTGTCCGCATTGCTGTCCTGCTGTGCGAACTGCTTCGCAGGTCTGTACGACGCGAACTAAAAACAACTCAGTCGGTATGCAGAGCGTATTCCTGCAATAATTTAAATGCATACGAATTGATTGCAGTAAGAAGCATTTTCTTCGTACAGATAAAATAGTTTGACGCAACAAGAGCACTGATTACAGTACTGCATACATATGTTAAACTAAAAAATGTTCTCACAATCTCACCAGTCGTTGAACACAAAGTAAAGAACTGGGGTTACGCAAATAGTTTCCGAACAGTTCTGCTGCATAGCGATGCAAAAGTTTTAGGACGAACATAGACTTAGCTCTAAGAACAAGAACTATTAAAGTACTTAGAGTCAAATGAAAATGTCGCAAGCAAATAAATAGTGCTAAAGTAACAGTAGAAAGGCACTCATTTCGAAAACTTGAAACAGAGGGCAGACAAAACATCGTGGAAGTCGCTGTCCTTCCTCCTTTATTGCGATTAGTAACTCGTGAAATAGCATCTTGGTCTACTGAATGTCGCTAGATTATTCCTGGACATATTTGCAACTCTTACGGATCATACGATGCAACAGGAACCCCGTGCTTACATGGTTACCCATATTTCTCCCAAGCCTCCCATTGGAATTGTTTCCCTCCACAACTTTCTACAGCGCCATTTGCTACATCATGAATCACCGAACTCGAACTTTATGACCTTACCATGGAGCGAGTGCATAAAGCATTGTGTCCCCTCCGAAATACACTGATGGACACTACCGATCTCTGAGTCTGCATCGCGCAAGTACCCAAACGTCACAGAAAATGTCGAGCGCGAAACTTGCGCGACATCACAATGGTTAGAGGTTCTGCAAACGAGATTCATATTGCAAGAGTCGGACCTCCGTCAGTGGCCATCAGAAAATTTTGTTCCTTTATGTTCCGCACTGTGAACACAACGTGACCGCACATAGTGCATAAAGATGAGCTAGTTAGATTTTAGATGTTCTAAGACAGTTTTTGCGCTTCATGGGACGGAGGACGCACCCTAGAAGAGCAATTTACGCCACTCTATCCCAGTGGCTACGACGTTGAATGGCTGAGCTCGAGCTGACGGCAGAGCTGGGTGAGTTAGCACATCCCTTGTGCGCTGTTTCTAGTCTTCTAGGTCATGGGTTCGATTCACGCCGTGGTGGCCCCATTTCGATGCAAGCGACAGGAAAGACAAAAACAACAACGCGGTTTGCACATTTACGTTTAGGAAGATTTAGGTCTTCATTCTTCCCGAGTGCCTCATTACGCCGCCATGCTTCATATTTCAACTGCGGTTTTTACGCGTACAATCCATGGACTTATTTTTGGAGTGGGGTAGGGAACAAACAAAAGGCGACAGCGAAGAAAGGGCAACAACGCGGTTCGTACATTTACGTTTAGGCAGATTTAGGAACCAAGGCCATCTTCATTATTTTCGAGTACTTCTTACTTCACGCTTAATAATTCAATTGCGGTTTTGGCGCGCAAGAGTCAAGAACCTAATTTGGGGGAGAAAGAAAGAAAGGGCGACGTGGAAGGAAATACGCAAGTCTTCGATTAGAGTTACATTATTAAAAAAAAGTGCATCCCAAATGCCCACGAAGCAACATACTGAAATGCTGAAAAAGAGATGATATATGCGCCAAACCACGAGTCACACGTGTTTAGCTTAATTATTGGGACGCGTAACCATGTGCGTTTCTTTTTTTTCTTTTTTTTGGGGGGGTGGGGGGGGGTGACAGAGCGTTATAGGCAGTGCTTGCAAAATTGCCAGACTCCTCGCTTACGTGACACAAGATCCAGGTACCAGTATGCATGTTGTTTTTTTTTGTTTGCACTTTCCCAGACCGCGTGTGCATATTCAATAAACACGCGCTGTGGCGTTGTTTGCCAGATTCCGGACTCCGCTTATGCTGTACCTGCGCGGGATGCTATCCCAGTTTGCCTTTTACGAATCGTTCGGTATGTGCAGCTACAATTATTAGCGGGGCCTGCAAACCTGCCATTCCTGTACATTTATTATTGTTATCGTTTTTTCTAATGCCGTTCTTTTCCTCTTCAAGCGCTGGAAATGTCACAGATTTTCCTGGCCACGTGACCGATTCACCAAGGCCTAGGGACAACCAATACGTTGTTGCCAAATGCAGGCGCCACCACCGCCAGCTACACAAACACTGTCCTCATTTTATACTATCATTTTTCATCGTTGAAGAAGAAAACTCACTTATCTAGCTAAATCTTGCCATTGTTCTGCCATGCATTTTATGTGGCGTTACACACACGGGATTCAGTTGGAAAAATGGACTCATCACGGCTTCGTTTACGCTCAATTTATAACACACCTAATGATCGACGACATCAAAGGGAACCGCCTGAGAATTGCGAGGCCCAGCGTTGAAAACTTTGATTGCAATGAGAATTTGCATTTTGCGAGCAATTTCATAATAATGTCGTAGCTTGTCGCGATTAGATTAAACCTACATTTGAAAGACCTGCTGGTTCAATAAAGAAAATAGAAGTATAGAAGTACAAAAAGGTATTTTGGCGATCGGAATAAACTAAGGTGAGAACTTCGTTCTCTTGAGCTACTCAAGTAATTTGGCGGTGAACTTCAAAAGACAAAGCTCTTTTGATGAGTATTGTCTTTTGTAACATGGTGAAACAAAATCCGGGCGTTCGATGCATATATTCTTGCATTTTATCTGTACTGTATAATTAACAGCCTTCTGACAGTTAAATTTGATGTATTTTTTCGTCCATGAATACGTCATTATTTGGGAGAGGGCTTCCTCGCGTTTATTTGAAATGTGCTTTTTTTTCGCATGGCCTTGAACAAGGCAGAGCAACGGCGGATAAATTTCGTGAACTCGACGAAGTAAGCTTGTTCAGTAGCTGTCAGTTAGGTAACTTACGTCATGGGGTGCGCATATGTAACGTAGTTTTAAAACTCTGCATTAGAGTTTGGCCTCAGGGACTAACTTTGAAAAATTTACTCGTTAGAAGTGGCTTTCTAATAAACTGTATATTGCAAATTATGGGAATCTATTCGTGCAGCAATAGCTCGTTTTTAAATAGTGCGCGTATTGCTCCAAGTGAAAAATTCCTCAAACTAGGACACCTTCTCTGCACGATTTGCCTGGTAAATACTGCGTGCTTATTTTGTACCATAATCTCCATCTTGTCTGCAGTTCTTAGAAACAAGATATAGATGAAAGGGAGAATGGCTGAAAACACAGGAAAAAATAAACATTTCTTCTTTATAGTTACGCAGGTTATCACTTTAGGAGCACATCTGCATGACAGTGCGTTGCCTCGCCACCAAGCAATATGTACCTGGGCTTCTATATTGTAGCGATGCACTTTTCTTGTACTAAATGTCTTTCGCGCTTCTCCCGTTCGCGAGGAATAAGAACAACTCGCCGTATTGGACGATTCGTGCGTATTCTGGACGGCCCTCGTAATAAAGAGAATTCACACATTGGTGTAATGCGCAGTAATTGATGTCGCCTTATTTTGATTTTAAAAAAATAACTAGGCCAGGAAAATGCACCATAGCTCTCCAACTATGCTTTAGCACAATTTCTATTGTGACGTCTGGAAAGCGCTGCACGCGCGAGTCACGGACGACCATGCACACTTTCAGCTGCGTGTGCCGCGCTAACTTGTGATTTCATGCGCATTCCGACTCATTCGGGTACGCTGAACACACCTCGAGTTTTTTGATAAATATGTACAAAAATATCTGAGGGTACCAAGAGTACGGAAGCGCAGTCGAGGACGGCAGAAGAGTAGGTGGGGCGACCAAATGAGAAAATTCGTGGGTGCTGGTTGGAATCGGTTAGCGCAGGACATGGGTAAATGGAGATCACAGGTAGAGGCCTTCGTCCTGCAGTGGACATAAAATAGGATGATCATGATGATGATGACGACGACGACGACGACGATGATGATGATGATGATGATGCTGATGATGGTGGTGGTGGTTGTGGTGGTCTATAAAGTCGATGAAGTTGTCTTACAACACTCTAACCAAATGCATCACCGGTGGTGTGATTGAACCTTTGTCTTTCATTACAGACGCTCTGCTGCAAGCATTAGGGCCCGATCGCAGGCATGCTTCTCTGGTGAGAACTGATATTTTAAACGTCTGGTGCGTGCTCCACGTGTCAGGGGTGTACCGGTGCGCACCCCGGTGCCCCGATTCGCAATTTCGTCCGATCGTATTCACTCTGTATACGGCGCCCTGGTGTGCACCAGTGCAAGTGGCCGAGTTCGTCATTAGTCATTGGTAGGAAGCATTACGAGAAAACAAACAAAAGCGATTCTTTCGACCAGGCTAATGGAGCACAGCAGGCCGAACGCTGCGTTAAGCGTGGTAGAATCTTTACCAGGTTGATCGTGACGCATAAATACAGAGTGCGCTCGACTGAAAATGAGCCACGTAAATGCACAGGGGATTAACTTACCTGTAGAGAAATGCCAGCGGTTTCTCGGAGAGCGAAGTTGTTAAGGGGAGTTTGGGAGAGGTCTTTGTGCGATGATGGGGCCATGGATAAGAATTTGTTAGAAAGCATAATTATTGATAATCATTAAAGAAAATGTACCTTGAGTACACGTTACTGAAATGTATAACTTTTTGTGAGGTTGTTTTTGTTTTTTTCAGCCAGTAATTGCTAGTTGCTGCTTCTCACCTAACACTTTGCCATCTCCGCGTTGGAAGCCAGCTGCGCGTATGCACGGCCGCAGGGATGAACGCTGACAGCGTTTCCCCGACAACACCACCTGCGTGAGAAGCCCGAATCGGCCGGATGAACAGGGCGTCGGTGAGAACACGAAGATGGCGTTAATGATGAGTCATCCTAAAAGCGCCAACAAACTAACGCTTAGTGGTTCTGAAAAGGGTGAGAAGTCGCTTATGAAGCTTGGCTGACTCTGTTGTAACAAGTTGCTTAGATTTGCATACAACTGCGAAGGTTCTTTTTTTTCTTGCCGCGTATGGAAAGAACTGACATCAGGAACTGGCACACATCAACGTGTACACCGCGACTGAATGAGTTAAGGAGAAGCGCTTCGTGATATTGAACAACCTCAGCAGATAATAAGAACGAGAAAAATAATCTGTTTGACAAGTGCCGTTTCCGGAAAATTGCTATTGCAATGACGCTGTCACGCCGGACTACCGCTTAAGCATCAGCTGAGGTGCCAAGCTTCAGGAACTTAAACACGAGGCAACACGAGTGTTCTGCTTGACTGTAGTGCATTACAGGTACCGTATATACAACTATAACTGCACGTGGCGATAGAAGCCTACTTTCGCAAATGCCGCTAACACCAGAGGGGTCTTTACAGTATCACTTTTACAGTCACTTCGGAAGGAAGGTAGTGAAACACAAAGCCGGGATTAGCTTACTGAAATCCCTATGGAGGAATCAAGGAGGAGGTCTTTGGCCAAGATAGAAGTTTCGACGACTATCTAAGCCTTGAAGATGAGCTTTATTTACGGGCTAGTTCTCTCTCTCTCTCTATCTATCTCTCTCTCTCTCTTTTACGCATCTGCGACTCAGGTTTGAGTCCGCGCTACATTCGGTGTACGTTATCACCAGAGTTGTTTGGTTGCTTACTGCAGGTGATGAGAATGAAGCAGAATAAAGCAAGAAGAATCGCTCAAAATTTGGAGCCTCGTTTCCCGGTTCTATACAAGCTCCTTTCTCTCTTCTTAAAGCACAGAAGCACAACACTTACGTGCATTGCCTATGGCTACCGTTAATCACGAAACGGCCCAAAATTTTATATAAATCTCATCCAATGCCATAACATTGTATATTTCTTTCCGACCTTATCCTTATCCTATTTCTCTTATCCTTATCCTTATCCTATTTCCGACCTTATCCTAAGAATACAATATTTGGAGAAGTCTGCTTCGTATGAACATTTCGTGGTTCTTATGCGTCCATAAGCGTTCGGGCATTTTCTCTGAAAGCTTCATGCGTGAAGTATTTAGGCTCCGTAAACCTTACACAGTCAACACTTTTTCCAGTCTCGATTGCAGCACTTGGGCGTAGATTTATTGCTATTGAATAAACGCTCTCTCGAAACGCATGTCTTCGACGTTTGTACAAATGCGAGCACCACCATATGAACAGTGCACATTCCATAAATATTCACTCTGCACAGCGTCATACAGTTTCTTTTTTGTTGTTGTTGTTTGTGGCCGATGCTGCTCCACTTGCTTTATAAAATCTGTTTGGCCCCTACCGTTATCTAGTCACTTTTGATGCCAACTTGATGATTTGCCTTAGAACTCGGTTAACTTATTAGTGCATGAGAGACCTCGTTGAAGCTTCCATGTTTCCTTTCTGACGCGTAATACTTTTTGTTGCTTCCTACGTTAGAGTTGTGACCATGCGCATTCTCTAGAGCGCAAGACATGGGCAAATTCTGATATTGCTTTTGTAGCCGTTTTCGAGCAAGTCTTACTGAACTCATTGACGTGACCTGGAGCCGGACGAAGCGCAACGTCCAAAATTGTTAGCGCAACCAAAGACACGGGTAAGTGGAAGACCTGTCCCGTGACGACTTCTTGTGCCTATCTTTGCACTAGCCATCTTTTTAGACACCTACAAGCAATTTCGTTACACCATAACTTCACTTTCGCTGGGGTGAGTGCTAAAACAAACCATAGAAGAGTCGTGATAGCTGCAGCTTCAATCGCAAAGCCCGCACCTGTGTTGTCGTCTTATAGAGAAGCCGCCCATTTTCGTCGTCATGAATACCCATCGTCGTTTTTTTTTTTTTTTTTGAACTCTGAATGAATCGGGCTACACAGGCGACCACATTGACGATACCTTTCTCGGGCCGTTCAAAGAGAAAATGTGAAATGTATTCTGCTGTTTGATGCGCTTGCCACTGTCGATTCATGACGCCTCCTTGTCGCTTTCAATCACCCTGGCATTTACTCAGGAGTCAAGGTTGCATGGGCTAGGTAGCAGTCTAGATGGGAAGTTATAGGAACGTTATTCTGCATGCCGCAACGTTGTTTTGCTACCCCCTTTTTTACCAATAGAACCTTTCCTCCAATTCCTTCACGCGAATTCCTAAACTGACATGTCTGGCTCAAACTTGGCTGAAGTTATTAGAAAGTAAGGTTCCCAGCCGAAAGCTTTGACAAGGATAGAAGGAACGACGACAAACCGCTGTGTGTTATCGTCCCTTCTGTCAAGCTCGTCGGTGCTTTCAGCATGAAACCTTTCTTACTATGTGTGACCAGCGAGCTCTCTTGACAAACACTATTCTGTAGTTATTATATTTTTCCTGCCCAAACAGCAAAGTGGAGCAGTTCAACTAAACGTTGTTTCTAGGGGCGCATTATCTCAGCAGAAGCAAGGTCTACTATTTATCATACCCTTTGCAAATTTCAATCAATGCACACCGGAGAACGGCCAACGTACTCTCCTTCCTCATGCAAAACAATGTACAAACAACAGCAAAATGCTGTCGAAAGGATCGTGCAATGTATTTCATCTTTTTTTCGGATTCACAGAGTTACACTTGTCTTCTGCCTATACTCGCTGTCAAGAAAGAATAAGTCAGGAACGATTGCCTGAAACACGTTTATAAATCACGGCATGTTCACTTTGCGCTGATGATTAGCTCAGTCCATTCAAGGCAGGTTTCCTTGTAGAGCGAGTTTCGGTGTATTCCGGCCATGTTTTCTGGCAGTCTATCTATCTGGTAGTCTATTACTTTATCCGGCCGGCTTATACGTTGCGGCGTTGGTCAACCAGCATTCACACGAGAGGTTTCATCCCAAGAACAAAGAACATCGCGATGAAAGATAGCCTGTCTCTATATACTGAGGGCAATAAACGCGACACGATGAGTCCGAGCGAGCTACCGCGGATCGTTTGCGATTTCTCTTGTAGGTGGCGGTATCGACTTCGTATTGCTTCGGTGGCACTGCTGACCCTTCGCATTCCAGGACTAACGAGATTTTCTTTCCTCTCGGTATTGGTGGTGAGGTCTCGCCGAGGACAGCATTGCAATCGATCAACCGCCTGCTTTCATGCGGCTTTTCTTCGTGGTTTTGTTCGCTGCTTGTCCTTCGCCTGGACATAGCTGCTGTCTCCGTATAACCACTTCTCGTTCGGACATGGTTTCCGTCTTTGCGATGATCGGGAAGAAGCAGTAGCGTACTTCTCAAACCAAGCGATACTAGAACACAGATCGTCCTTTGTTGAGCTGTTTTTTTGTGTAGACTTAGACCAATGTACTTTCCAAATAAACAATGGCTACTCTTAACTGGTCGTTGATAGTGAGGTATGTTTATTGTGTTTGTTCCACTTACTATAAGACAAAGAATTCAGTGCGATTATGATACTATCATCGCTAGTGTTTCACCTGCTCTTCTTTATTAGCATCTAAAGCATGGAAAAGGTGTAAAATGTACGTGTTGAACAGCAATGCTGTCCAGTGATTTTACTGCTCGAGAAAAACTTCATTCATAGCCAAAAAAAAAAAGAAGTAAATAGTATTTTCATAGGGATTTTATATTCATTCGTGGTTTGGAATCATGCAAGCTGTTTATGCTCCTGGCTGTTTTCATATTTATCGGTTTTAAAAGGAAGCTTTAGTTGTGGAGGAATTCCATATCTTCATCCATATGACAGAAACTAGCAAATGCTCAAATTAGGCAGGAGCTTAGGAGACCTTAGTCAAGTTTTATGCATTTACGAAGGAAAGCTACGAGTATGTTGCATTTGCAATCATAATTTTCTTGGTATCACGGTCTTGGAAAACATATGCAAAAAGAAAAAGCAATTCCACAAATAGGAGTAAAGATGTTTCGTACAGCAGTGACACCACGCTTCCAAAGCAGACCTTCCAATTGTGTAAACTGTTTCTCTTAGTACGAGTTAAAGTGGATAAATGCTGCGTAATAACTTATGACCTCATGGAGGCAGTCGCCACGGAGCCATCTACAGATTGCAGTACCCCCCAATGCTCTTCCAGCTCTACTCATTTTGTGAATTTCTTAGACTTTGCTAGTGGACTGCTATTTCCTCCTTAACTGCGATGGAGATGGAGCCTCACGCGCGTCCGCCGGGCTCGGCAGTGCCCGCGGCGGCAGCCTCCAGGAAGCGCAACGGCACCGAGAGCGACACTGACAGCGACGACACCATGCAGTACTATGTCAGCAGTGAAGATTCTTGCGACGACACCTTCGAGCTGGTGCGGAGTCGCAAAGCAAAGCGAAGATTTCTCAGCGCATCATCGAATTCGAGTGAGTCCACCGTGAGATCTTCGCGGGATACCGAGGAGCTCACCATCCTGTTCTCGCCAGTTCTCGCCAGTGACAACCTGAGACGCCTCAACAGGCAAGCCGTGTCTTCTCATCTAGAGGCGCTGGCTCCAAACGAAATCAAAGACATCAGGGTGAACACCCGTAAGAACGTGCTAGCTATTGACGTAGAACACGCGGCTGCGTTGGATTCCTTGCGCAAGGTCACGGAACTTGGCGGGATGAAAGTCCGCCCTTATATTCCGCTCGGCAAACAAGTCCGTACTGGCGTAATTTACGATGTTGACGAGACCATTGTCGACTCCGATCTGTCAATCTTAATCAAGCCAGCTACGGAAAGCACCATCATCACAAACGCGTTTCGTCTCGGCACGTCACGGTGTGTGAAGATCATATTTAAGGGCGAATCCCTCCCATCGCACGTAAAAGTGGGCCACTTCCGACACGCAGTTCACCCCTTTATACCAAAACCGCTGCAGTGCTGGAATTGCAAGAAGCTTGGACATGTGAGTAGTGTGTGCAATAACACTACCGTCTGTTCTCGCTGCACTGGGCCCCACACCACAAACACGTGCGAGGCCAGTGTGCTGAAGTGCACAAACTGCAGCGGCCCTCACGATGCATCTTCGAAGGAATGCCCTTTGATTCGAAAGGAAATGCAAATATTGAAGAAAATGGTTAGAGACCACTCGTCTCACCGAGAAGCAGCAGCATCTATTAAGCGACGACGATCACGTCGCCGACGTCGATCAAGAGCCTCCAAAGCCTCTGCAGAACGCCACACACGTATATTACCACCCACTCTTCCACCCAGGTCAAACGCAGTCAGCTCAAAGGACAAGGGTGCACCGAACAGCACGGCTGCTGACGCGTGGCCTGCACTCCCGAAGCTACATGCCCCTACTGAGCGTAATGATACTTCTACAGAAGGGGACACTTCGTCTGTTCCTGATAAATTGGCGGACCAAGATCAACAAATTGTTGTTATGATCAGCTCTCTGGTGCGTGCTATTCGTGTTCTACTGGACAAGCTACAGACACCAACAGCTCGAAGTGCATTGCAAGTGCTGGATGCCATCAGTCCGGTTCTGGCGAGCCTTCAGAAGTCCAGTGCTTGAGAACTTCTACAGCAGAACCACGGCTCATCGACAACAACAAAGATCGCTCCGGGATGATGTGAGAAGTGCCTCCATATTCCAATGGAATGCGAGAGGCCTGAGGTCTCGTATTTCGGATTTCCGACAGTTCGTATTTGCAAACCATTTTCCTATACTGGTAATCTGTGAACCGAACTTATCAGCCTGCATAAGACTATCGGGATATGAACCTTTTCTTTCAAACACGTGTGTCCGTAGTAGTAAGGTTCTGGTTTACATTCGCAAGGACCTTACGTATTTTTCCCAACACGTAGCGCCACACGACGGTAACCAATACGTCTGTGTTACTGTGAAAAAGAAGAAGCTGTCTTTTACTCTTATTGGCGTCTACCTTTCCCCAACAAGTCAGTTTGATAGAAAAAGACTGGAAGATATTATGGCTGATACTCCCGGTCCTTGGATAATAACAGGGGACTTCAACGCTCACCACCATATATGGGGAAGCTCCAGGATAAATTCGAGGGGCAGGTCACTAGTATCCTTTGCATCAGGCCACAACCTGTGTCTTCTAAATGACGGAAGCCCTACATTTCTGCGAGGAACTACATACAGTAGCTGCCTTGACTTGACTTTGGTGTCACGTTGCCTGACTTTGAGCGTGCAGTGGTTCACTGATGTTGAAACCCATGGAAGTGATCACATACCGACCTATGTGAGAATCGATGGACTAGACGCCGCATTACCGGTTGTCTCTCGCCAAATCGACTGGTCAGTCTTTCAAGATCGCGTAGAAGACACATGCAAGACACATATTGCACGCAGATTAGAAGACATAATTGCTGACGCTATGCAAGATTGTACACGCCGCTTCACACATCCATCAAAGCGTACAGAGAATGACATTGAATTGGAAAGGCTTCGTGCACTACGTCGCCGAGCTGAAAGGAGGTACAGGCGCACGAAGTCAATTCTTGACCTCAGAGAAGCTCGGCGCATGCAAAAGAAGATCAAACGCCGAATGGATAAGCTAGCGGATCAAAGATGGAAATGTTTTTGCGACTCACTAGACCCCCGCAAGCCATTGTCCTGTGTGTGGCGTACCCTACGGGGTCTTTGCTCAAGTCCCCAGCAACGACACCCATTCAACGCCCTTGCTCTCTATCAAAACCGCCGCGAGATAGACGTCGCAGAGGAATTTTGTGCGAACGTCGCTGGCGGCACAGTTTCAGTCCCTGACATGGCTCTAGGCAACATCCCCGGCCCACGAGATGCAAGTATGGACGCTCCATTCTCTATGGAAGAGTTAGAAGCTGCTATGGCGCTATGTAGGTGTTCGTCTTCACCAGGACCCGATGGCATAACATATACTGCTTTGCGCCACCTAGGCAGAGAAGCACGAAGAGAACTCCTCAGCCTTTTTAATACTTCATGGCAAGATGGTGTCGTCCCACAGGAATGGAAACGCAGCCGCCTGGTACCGCTTCTAAAAGCAGGAAAGTCACCGCTCGAATTGGCATCCTATCGGCCTATAGCTCTTGCCAGCTGCGTCGGGAAGCTTATGGAACGTATGATCCTCATGCGTCTCGAATGGTACCTTGAACATCATAAAATTTACCCTGACTCTATGGCGGGATTTCGACGCGGTCGTTCATCGATTGACAGTGTCATCGATCTAGTATCATCTGTGGAACAACAAAAATCTCGGAAGCGATTATCAGTAGCGCTCTTTCTTGACGTGAAAGGCGCTTACGACAACGTTTGCCATCAAACCATTCTAGACGCACTTCTGACAATTGAACTAGGAGGGCGAGTCTATCGATGGATCAGTAACTACTTGACACAAAGGTCCTTGTTCGTACGAACGGAAGATGGTCCGACTACCGACCACTACACATGCCGAGGCGTTCCCCAAGGCGGTGTTCTAAGCCCTATTCTTTTCAACCTCGCGCTTCTTGGGCTGGCCGAATCCCTACCGGAAACAGTGAATGTTTCAATCTACGCCGACGACATCTGCATCTGGACATCAGCGGTCACTCGCCTGCAGGTTCGCGCACGGCTACAGAAAGCAGCAACACAGGCATCAGACTACCTTCACACACAAGGCCTTACCATCTCAGCAGAAAAATGTGCATTAGTCGCTTTTACGCGAAAAACGATGACTCCTTATCCAGTATGCACCTACAAGAGAAATCACCGGTTTTTGGGTGTCATTGTTGACCGGGACCTCACTTGGAGCCCTCATGTTGCCCACTTAAAGAAGAAGCTCACATCTATTGTTCACGTCTTCAAGTTCATCACCGGCAAAACATGGGGATCGTCAGTGGGCTCCATGCTACAGTTATATCGAGCACTGTTCATCGGATTCCTACGCTATAGCTCCCCCGTGCTTGCTAAAACATGCAAGTCAAATCTTCGAGAACTTCAGAGCGTGCAGGCGCAGGCACTACGTGTTTGCCTAGGCCTTCCGCGCAGCGCCTCGACAGCTGGAACCATTATAATCGCTCAAGACCATCCGATCACAACTTACATTAGCACCGAAACGCTTAGAGCCCATGTTCGTCATGTTTCACGGATGCAGTCAAGCTTTCTTGCGTGCCTGCCAGAACGACGACCACAGGCGTCCTTCTCCAACAAGGTCAACATCCATCGTGCCTCCTTACCATCGGGTTTCACACCCTCTGCACGTTCAACCTCAGCTTTGTGGTGTTTAAAACAACCTCAAGTGCGTCTTACGATTCCAGGGATAAGAAAGAAGACCGACCTGCCTACCTTGGCCTTGAAGCAAGCAGCTCTGGATTGTTTGCACACTTTCTACTTTGATCGAGTACATATATATACGGATGGCTCTTCCACTCAGACCAGCTCCACCAGCGCAGTGGTTATACCATCCCGTTCACTAAGCATCCAATACAAGATTTCGCACTTGACAACATCGACTAGTGCGGAGCTTGTTGCCCTCCGAGGTGCCGTTGATTATATTAATAACCAACCGGCTAATAGGTGGGCTATATTCTGCGATTCGAAGGCGGCCTTACAATGTCTTCTGGCATCTCTTCGTCGCGGGTCATGTGAACAACTCGTGTCGGAGATACGAGAAATGCACCATCACATGATCGCGAAAGGACACGACGTCGTGTTTCAGTGGCTGCCTGGTCATTGCGGTATCTCCGGCAACGACCTCGCTGACGAAGCTGCTAGAAAAGCTCACGAGGGAGCAACCCTTGTTTCAATACCTTTATCGCGGACCGACGCAGCCCAACACTTAGGCAAGCTAGCGCACTCTTTGACATTGGAGAAGTGGCGCACACCTGAATTCACTCACCATCGCTTGCATTCCCTCGATCCCTATATGCAACTGCGGCTGTTACCAGGTCTTCCGCGAAATGAGGAAACAGTGCTGTGCCGCTTACGTTTGGGCGTCGCATTCAAAAATGCTTATGCATTTCTGATTGGAATGGCTGATAGCGCCGAGTGCAATGCCTGCGGTGTCGAGGAAACCATCGAACACCTACTGTGCTACTGCCCATCTTATGAAAATGAAAGGCAAGACCTCTGCACAGCTCTCCATCAGCTAGATGGAAAGCCGTTCACCTTGAACAAGATCTTGGGATCATGGCCTCGCATATCACAGCTACAAAAGGCCACAAAAGCGCTGCTGCGATATTTGAAAGCGACCGGATTGAGTCAGCGTCTGTGATCCAGACTGAGTGACCGACTGATATCTCCAGTGGACTTTCTCTTTTCCTTTTTTTTTTAAATCTTTCCGTCCCCCTTTCCCTTTCCCCAGTGTAGGGTAGCCAACCGGGCTCAGTCCTGGTTAACCTCCCTACCTTTCATTTATCATTGTCTCTCTCTCTCTCTTTTGGGTGCATTCTTACAAAAAAGAAAAGCTCCTATGCTAGACCACTTCGTGCGCTCTATTCGTATCATATATTAACTAAAACATGCGGTCGGCCATCGCCAAGCAACATTTCTCAACCAAAAGCTTTGCGAATTCAGTCTGTTCTTTTCTGCCCAGACCTTCGCTTCGCACGATGCTTGGTTGTACCGGCTCGGTAAGTAATGAGAATATTTGTGAGTGTTCGGAGGACATCTAAATTCTGCTAAAGAGACGGGGTAATAATGAAATTCAAAGCAGCGCGAAAGTTTCGTGAGACACGAAAATCTTCACTACAATATTAAAGTAAGAGACGGAGGCTCTGTACAGAATGTGCAAGTGAAGCAGCACTATAAGCTTTTAGTTTCAGCGTTCAACACAACCAAGTTGAAACAGCATTGCTATTGGGCCAAGCACTCGCAGTGAAGCACGCGTCGCTGCTTGAGACATTCTAATGACGTTGGTCATCAGCCCTCTATTACTTTGGAGATCCAGCTACCGCCCGGTAATTTCGAAAGAATGCACAGTGCATTGAAGCGTATATCTCAGGCTCACAGTTGACGACTCTCTGCTTTTACTATGCTGAGCAGTTGATTCTGAGGGCCTGCCTAGTCTACGCAGGCCAACAGAATCGAATGAGCCAAATTTATGAAACATCATGTGTTCCAACTGCGCAAGCTTCACGAGGTCCTTGAGTACGTTTTACAAACGAGACGTTTAGTATCGAGGCGTTTTATTTCTCTACGCTCCACTGCCACTCCAGTTACCATTACGGTCCACATAATGTTACCTTTCCACGCTCTCTAAGTCGAAATAAGAAAATCGGAAGTGCTTATATCAGTCAATCTTATATGCAACAGCGCATTTTTTGTTTCGCTGTAACGCGACACACAAAGAGCAAGCAGCCATTAAGTAGATTTGCCATCTACTTTAATGGGATAGTTCCATTTTTTTTCTGCGCAATAGGATTTTATAGAAACAGTCGAAGGTTATTATCAATATTTTTTGAAGCATATTCGCGTCGTTCTGGAGTCGCTCTGGAGTCTTCATTGGTGATCAAGCCCTTTTTTCTTGGGTGAGCACGCATTGGGGAGGACAATTTGTGGCGCTTATTTTGGCGTAACAATACCTTGCAAGACTTTATCTTTTCTGTAACTAATCGATGGCGAAAATAACGCGGAAACGAACGGCACGGCGAGTTTTAAAGCGCTTAGAACGCTTACTGCATTATTAAAGTGGATAACAGCCTGAAGGAGTATATTTGTTACAGTTAACATATTTAGGTTTAGCGTTTATTGTTTGTCTGGAAAATTTCATAGGAAACAGAGCCGGTCACTAGCACGTCCTTAGCAGTAGCTATAGATGCAGGGTGTCCTTGTTAGCTTTAGCAATAACTCAAAGATATGGATAAAGAACAAAAAGATGCATTACATGTGCAATGTTTATGTGATTGTATGTCATGAAATTTCTCATTGTTTTCATTCTTTTCTCCTTGTTCGTATGTTCTACGCCGGTTTCATGTGATGATCAGGTATCTTACCCATTCCCCACATACTGATATCCCGAATATAGATTGTAGTATTCATAATAAACAAATAAGATATACCGAATCACTCTAGGAGGGTGTGCTCAAACACGTGTCGTTGCCTAGCTATTGTGAGACGCAAGTCGCGCTAATCTTTTGTAATTATGCGATTGGGATGGCTTCACGTTATAGCGACCGTTATTCAGCAGCAACCGATTGCAATATTAGCATACATCTTGTTCGAATGTTCATTTTGGGTAAGGAATCCTACTACGTCATTGCTCTGCTGACCAACCGATGCGATTACGGCTGGGGCAGCACCGCGAGGGCATATTAGCGCAATAGATATGGGGACGTGCATTTCTTCGTTAAGTCTTGCAGCTCCATCTTGCGTAATTGCGTACGAGTATTTAGACAAATGCTTACAAAGATTTTCTTTAGTTCTTTCCGCTTGGCTCACGTTGACGTCGGAGCAGACACTTCGCTGACTACCTTTTTTTTCACACTCATTATTCTTGTACATTAGGCGTACTTAACCTTGCATCGTCATCTAGTTACGCAGAGAACGCGGTACAACGTGACCTTCAGAGACGAGGGGGGGGGGGGGGGGGGTTCGTTGATGTGGGTTAGATGCCTCGCGTACGGCAATCAGGGAGAGTAGTTTAGCATCCTCATTTCGCCGTTGCGCCTAGCGTTGTTTCTTCTTCTTATTCTTATTCGCGAAGCACATCAGCCTTAAGCACTCGTGGGTCATTACACACAGCAAGCAGAACCTCATCTTTCTGACGCAGTTCTTTCTGCGCCGAGCGAAGGACGCCACTTGGCGTTTGCGTTCACGTTCGCATCGTGCGATGCAGATGACACCATATCCATGCGCAACTCGTCCCGCCGTGAACTCCGTCCTTGTATACATATCAAAGAAAAAAATGAAAGGAATCACAGTCGTCGGAGCCTCTTTAGCAACTAGGTCAAAGTTACGGCGTTTTTTTTTTTTCTTTTCGTCAGCGATGCTGCCAATTTCTTCACACCTTCAGTGCCATCCAGGTCATCAATCGAATCAGTACATGAAGATATTGGAGGAGATGATCATTTGCAGGGAACACACACACACATACAAAGGAGGCGGCAGCACAATTTCGGGAACAATCGTGCGCATCGTCTTCCAACTGTGTAGTCTGAAAGAAACGTCGTGTTAAAAGGCGAATTAGCCAAACTAGCCCCACGCCGATGGTTTCCCTTGGGTCTCAGGTCTTGCACAATCGAGGTGCGACTCCTGCATTGCAACGCGCGGCCACGGCTTTCACTTCCTCTTCTACTTTCTTGCACTTGCTTCTACTTCCACTTGCACTTCCACTTCTCCCACTTTCATGGTTGCGATGTCGCTGCTGGTGTTTGGCACGCAAGCTTGCTAGCCGCGAGTTGCGCAAGAGTTAACAAAAGCATGTCCTGCTAAATGAAGGCTGTGGCTTTTCCTTGTGACATAACACAATAAGAAAAATACAGAGGCTTCACGAAGAAGAAAAAAAAAGACACATAACTGCTTCGGCTACAACTACTGCAGAAAAAATGAAATTGCCAAAAAAGAACGAAAGAAACACGGCACATCGGTGCTAATTGTTAGTAGGCAGTAGAGACGAATGAATCTCGTTTTCCTAAATAAACCACATCAGTATTAATCAACGCAGTCTCACCTACATTGCGACACGGAAACGATTACTGACCGTAGTGCCTGGCAAGGAAGGTAGTGGAAGTTGACAGCGAATGAGAAAACACTGGTGTCAAACGCTGGTTCGTCGACGACCCTTGCATTCTTGACGACCGATTTGCTCACGCAGTGCGAGAAGAGATCGGCGGAAGGCATTGCATCTAGGGGAAGCAGAAGGCTCACCCCCGGAGAACCATCGCAACCACCCCAGGAAAGTTGTGGCCCGGCTGGCCACCAGGCCATATCTCTTCTCGAACTCGTTTTCAGACAGACGTGCACTCGACGAAGAAAGCAGCCGCTAAGCATTGAGAGTCTAGAAAAGAAAGCAGAGCTTTTGAGGGAAGCGTAGTTGAAGGACGTTGGCGACGGAGCCACGTTCGGGAGAGTGGGACGCCCATTGCTTTCCATGCGTTCTTCCGGCTGTCGAAAAATGCCGAGGAAGGGGGGGGGGGAACTGGAAGCAAGGTGTCGGTGGCCCAGTTGGGGGCGTTCTAACTGTCTGGCTCGAAAAAAAAAAAGAAAACATGGAGTTACCGGGGTTTCAGTACCAGCTATACAATTTGGCTCAATTTTTCATTGTAGTTGGTGACGATGAAGAAGGGTCGAGTAACTGAGAGCTTTGTATGTTTAGGACAGCTCCACAAGAACAAATCTTTTATTTATCCATATTGCCATCCTGATAAGAACTTCTTAGTCGCGCTTCAAATTAAAGGACTTAAAGATTTCAAGTAAAAGATGTGGCGAGATTAGCACAATCTTTGTTTACATAAGGGCGTTATTATTCGGGCGGCGGACGTGCGTATATATGTAGTAAACCCTGACTAAATATTTTTGGGGAAGACTTGGAAAGTACCTTTCAATTGTTGCCTTAAGACACACTGTGTAATGGTGCAACTAAAACCATTAAGTGTTCAAGGCATGTAGCATGGTAGGAATTCCAACAATCTCTTCATTTTTGAAAAATCCATCTGGCACCATACGCAGGAGTTCACCGATTTTATGTCCGTCGCGTTGGCTAGAAAACAGAGGCAATATTTCTTCGCTGCGCTATTTTTAAAAAATCTTCAGGCCCTTCCTACTAACCTACATATTTTAAAGAACAAGAATAACGTAGACTCAAGTGAAGGCCACACTTTTTTCTCGCCATTTTAGCAAAAGGTGCGGCCCTTACACGGGACCAAAATATTTGGTAAAAATGGCGTCCGCAACTACTGCACACCCCGGATCCCCGGCTGTACCTTTGCATCAGAGGTCAACGCGCCGCTCTCGCCATCTAGTAGGGGCACGCGGAACTGCGCCGCGCACGAAAATTCGCCGATACGCACCCGCATAATCGGGCCACCGAACGCACTGCTTCTCCAATGGAACTTATTTTTCCAAATTTTCGGCTGCCAAGGGGGGGGGGGGGGGGTGCGGCCCTTACACGAATCTATACGGCATATACATTGTAGTAATATTAAGGAAACCTTGTTTTTCGGGAGTGGAGTGCATCGCTAGGCTTTTGTGGATTCCCGAGGTGTAGTTTCACTGCAGAAATGGTCCTTCACAGATAAAACAACAAGATGTACAAGCGCTTAGCGGTATTTGCAAGAAACTATGAGCAGCCGGATATATTCGATAGGAAAGCTGAGTCGACAAGTGGGTACCTGTATCGTAAAAAAAATTACGGAATTACGAAAAAGTTATCAAAGACAACGGCTATTAATATATCGCATTGAATTATATGGATCTCTCTTTGGAGAGCCATTTTAATGGCCAGTTGCGTATTAAAGGTTTCAGTGTGCTCAAAGAGCAAAACTTTACGGGCATTGTTTAGTGGTTACGTCGGCACTCTCCGCATTCCTTGGCGTATCCACGTGGGTGCCCGACGCCAGCGGCGTGCTAATGTGTGTGCGAGATCTTTCGCAGTTTTTATGGCGTAGTAAAAAGTCGCACACATGCGGAGAGCATCAAGAATTTCTAAACTCGGTGATCGTGCGTTAATGTGTTTGAAGAAATTGCACTGCGAGAAAAAAAAAAGAAATATGAAGACACCAACCGAAGCGTACGGTCTACGAAACATCGAACGTGGACGATTATTTCTTATTTTATTGCAGGAGTGGAAAGCACTAATATGATTTTTTTGGCAATGGTTAGTTTCGTAAAAGAAAGAAAGCCTGTGTACTACTTCAATTTTCTTGAAGTTTAATGTAAGTTTGGGAGGACGTATGCGTTTAGAAGTTTTCTTGGCAGAGAAGTATAGGGGCCACGTGGGGAGGAAGAAACACCGGAGAAAGTTGTCATAACTTTGATCGACAAGGAAAAGCCCGTATCCTTGAAGAACGATCTCTAAATCCGCAATGAAATAACGTGCTCTTCATAAATCTTCGCGCTCCTTAATAATTCTGTGTAGCTTCTCTCTAGTACGAAATTTTACCTAAAGGTGTAATTGTTTATTGTTTATTTGCAAAATGTTCTTGACATCTTGTAAATTATTTAAAAATTTTGTTAGACAGATGTGCTTCGTTCAAGTTTCTTTAGGTAATATAAGACTACTAAATGTATAATTGTATATCTCAGTGAGAAGTTCTGTAAGTTCTGCCCTGCCCTCGCCCCCCTCCCCCTCCTAAGTAATACCTCGATCTAGGGCCTTTAAGCATATGTCTGAACCAATAAAATAAAGAAATAAATAAAAAATTATGACTAAATAAATAAATAAAGATAGTCATTGTGCCTGCCAATCGGGTCTTCTGCTACAGTACCCGTGAGGCCATTTTTTTTTCCAGGCGTGACAAGTCAGCGAAAAATTTCTGCAACTTGATATAGTTTGGATGTCATCTAGTTCGAGTGTCTGATCAATTTCTGCCCGAATAAACTGCTTTATATCTATAAAAACATCAAGAAGTTTCTCCAAGAAAGAAAAAGTAATATGAAATCCCAGCCTAATGCGCAGGGCATGCTGAAAATCTTGCGGAACCATTCTTTATTGTAGCCTTTTCTTTTTTTCATCTTAAGCTGAAAAGAGTGCTTTCTGAATATTATCATGCGCCTACGGCAGCGCATTTCTAAAGAATTGATTTTGCACATATTCAAATAGATATATTTTTATTATGAATTAGCCAAGCGGAGGAGTGCCTATCAGCCATATATGTTGCTAGAAATTACAGCAAATACAGCCAAATAGATAACATTGTCTTTTTCTCTCCAGAAATTACTGTCGTTTAGCAGCGGACAAAACCATAAAGGCGGAATGTTACAAATTCTAAACAAATAACCACAGCGACTCGCCAATTTTATTATGCAATACTTTTTTGTGTGAGTTAAAAATCACTGTTTTTCTCCTTACATTTCTCTTTCAGGCAGGAAACGAGAGATACTGGGAACTTCACAAATTACCACAATGGTTGGGGATTTGAGAGCTAGGAATGAACCGAAATAGGCACAAAACAAAGAGCTGGGAAAAAAAAAGAAAAAAGACCAGTGGTCATGGCAACCAGTTTTGCAGAAACCTTAGAGTGACCTGGCGCAAAGTACCTTTACTTCGATCGTTTGTATAGCATGAGGAACGCATTACCTTTCTATTCGCTTGCTTATACACTGAGCTTAAAGCATGAAAGTCCGTTACCGTCACTGAACACAGCGACAGATCGCGGAGAGAAGGTGTGGGAAACGCTTGAATTGCTCGAAAGCGGAAGCAGCACGTTCATTTGGAAAATATGCCTTCTGGGAAGGACGTGATCTTTTTTATTAGGCAACCTACCCCAACGTACACAGAAGGTTTTGAAGTCGGCGTAATTACAGAAAACTTTTAGAGTGACTAAAATAAGTGAACATCCTGAGTGGAAGTATAATCCTCTAGTACTCGAGTTCTGAGAATTGATCGTCAAAACTTTCAGAACTAAAGAAAGAAATGAGGCACTTACAGCGTCATTTCCATCTACAGCACATTATAGCGTAAAAAAACGATCACGGCAAGGTTACACTTAGATGTCATTTATAATCACATAAGCGTCATTACGCATTAAGCGAGCACATTCAAAATGGATGCACTGAGCTGTGTTCGACGTTTTTCGCAGGGGGATGTGCAAACTGTGTTTAGGTGCCATGATTTTGGGTATAGGTTGTGCCCATTTCTCCGCAATACACTTGCGTTCGTGAGCCCCGAGGCCCGTTGAAAGCGCTTGTTTCAAGAATGAGTTATTGCTGTTCTACTGTAGGCTATACCTTTTGGAGTGCGAGGATACGGTCGTGGGGAAATGGCTACACCAGGGCTATGGGTAGAAATTCGAAACTCCTTAAAGCTTTCACATAAAACTCTAGTAAGTAGCTGGCCCTCTATAGTGTTGAGCTGTCAGTAAGATATTTGGCCTGAACGCCAGCGCGGATTGTTCTATAACACGTGCAATGACAAGATGGGAAAAATGAGAAAATAAGGCGGCAAAACAAGAGCCCGTTATGCGAGAAAGAAGTTCTGGAAGAACACAGAACTGTAGCATCTAGGTGGATTTAAGTATATAATATACAGAGTGCGAAGAAACACACTACCAATCAGAACACATGAAAACAAACTGCACACGCGCTTCTAATGCCTATTTTATTCCAGAAGGAAGTACACATGTACGGTACTGCCAATGCGCAGATATCATAGCGTTAAAATAGCATACAGAGGACGGTTTTCATGTTTTCTTTTTTTTTAAAGTGCCATGAAATGTTTCATGTTATACGAACCACAAAAAACTCGCTCATACGGAGATTACATTTTTCTTTGATATAAAGCGCATTGGAAAATTCGCCTGCTGTTTAACCTTTCCATCTCCCCACGCTACTAAGATTGTGAAACTTGCCAGCCTCCATCATGAAATGAAGTTACGGGCCCTCCTGTATGGAGCACTGCTGTGAAGACCGACCAGGGCAGATAATATTAAGGAGCGGCTCAAACCCAAGTTGAGGGGATGGCCGGGTTGACTTGTGTTTACAGCGGCCCGGGGATTTGCACGCATCCTTGCACGCAATAGGTACCGAATTGCGTCTGTGACTATTTGCGAGTACCCCGGCTTTAAGTTAAAATGACAACACAGTCAATTAACTGCTGCTGGAAGATGGGGCAGTTATCCATGTCTTGCAATACCACAGATGTTCGTGATGCGTGTTTAGGCTGCTGGTTTCTACTTTTTTTTTCAAGCTTACTACAACTTCTGTGCATGCCTATACATCTCGTCACGGAGGAGCGCCTGCTATAAATGACACGAGGTGGCCTTCTGTGACGAATAATTTAACACTATCGTCTCGTGAGAACGATACATAGAACAGGCCAATTGCGTAGCCTTCCGTAAGGTCGTCGTATCCAGAACATAGTTGTTTTGTCGTCTTCTCTGGAGAAGTGATACGCAGCCGGCACGGCCAAGAGGTTCTTATTTCTTCGCTTGGCAATGTCTCGCACTTCCGTTCAACTTTTTTGTCTTGGCAGAGTTCCAGGTTACACGACTGTTTGAAGCGGCGATGATGTCACAGACGCTGCCATTTTTCTCGCGCTTGTCGTTCGGCGCGACTTCTTATGCGTGAGCCAGATTGGTGTCACGTGCGAGAAAAAAAGTGGTAAATCAACCTGCGCTCGAACGGAAAGCTACGGGCCAGAACAAAGTTCTCCACGTGTAGTAGAAGCGATTTGGGAAGACTGAGCACCAGGCGTCTCAAGAGACATGATGGCGAAGCGCCCTTCTCGCGTCTACGTCACGATGGCGCAAGATTGATGTGTCTGCGCCCGCTTCTCCAATCTTTGGCGACACACACTGTGGATTACTACTGGAAGTGGCAAGGGGGGGGGCTGGGATCAACAGTCGCGCCCTCTTGGGGAAAGGTTGGAAAGTTTAACTCTAGCCGAGTGAGCGCTTGTTGTTAACACGAGCGAGAGACTCTGCCGATATTTTGAATTCAGCCGCCCTCACCGCCTATACTGGAGCCCACAGGCCGTTCTACGGCGCAGGGTCGCGTGCCCTATAGCCTCGAATGGCTCGCGGAGCTCTTGCTGGCAGACCTCCACATCACCGCGCGGTATTAAAGGTCGCGCATTACGCTGCTCGAGTTTCTGCTAGTCAGACTTGCAAATGAGACGCAAAATGTCATTTAAGATAAGCATACGCTTTTGTCTCGTAACTAACCAGTCCAAATAGATAGAGCTGCTGAACCTCAAGCAGGTGGATTGTGGATGCACGCACAGAAAAGCTATTTCAGATTTATGTTTTCTTACCCACGTCTTCATTACTGGGACAAGGGTTAAAGGCTCGAAACAGGGTTTAACTTGTCCGCCCGTCACGTCCTTACATTCTGTCGCGCTAACGACGACCGCTGTTGTGCCTCTCTGACCTCGCTGTGTGTCGTCTATGGCAATGCACAAGCTCACATTTTATTTTTTCGTCGTGAGGCCAGCGGTCAATTCCTAGCTTCACGATTTCCAAAGCGTGTCAATAAATTAAGCTTCTCCGCAGCCGCGTACACTGGGATGCGAGGCCATTCCAGTGAAGCGATGTGCATTTGGCAGGCGAGTATGCAAATCCCGGAGCCATGACACAACAAGCAGTGCTGGACAATGAATGCCAGGTTTTGCGCTCTGACGCATACTTGAGAGCAGTGCGCCTGTGCGCGCATTTTGGAGGCCAGAAACGAACAATACTGCAGTGCGCGAGCATTACATGGCGTGCGTCACATAGAAATTGTGCTGACAAGATAGCAGTGTTGTGAAGCAACGTCGGCGGCACAAAGAGCGTACTAGAACACAGCTTCTATTAGTGGTGTTTATGAAACCGCTATTTCGCTTGTCAGAGCCACCGCGCAGCCCTGGGGCCGCTTCCACCACGAACAAGGGTGTTGCAAGCCATATTGCACGCGACTCTACGTGGCAACCATGATGACAATCGTCAAGCATGGCACATACCCAAAATAGACGATGCAGTTGTTGGCGCCAAACGACGCCGAAATCATCTATTACGTCACTGTCAACAGCGACGGTCACAGCGACAAGGCCACGTGATTTACACAGTAGCTCACAGTATTCATAATCGTCAAGTGCCATTGACGTATAGTAGTAGTACTGCAAAGCTACAGAAAAAAAAATGAGCTCAGATCTCGTAGGTGGCACTGCGTCATTTCGCTGGTGATATCATTTGTAGAAGCTTTCATCGCTAAGTTTTACTTGAACGTTACGGGCGGGTCATCCAGCCTTTGAAGAATGAAACCTTTTACAGAGCAATTGTCTCCTCACTGGCGGCATAAATATTGATATACACAAAACTGAAAAAAAGATATCATCCAAAGTAAATCCAAACTTACAGGTCTTCTCAATTGTGACTCCATCATCACGTCGGACAGGTAGGTCGTTAGACCTACCTGTCCTATATACCTATATGTCCTATATGCTTAACAACGGAAAGAAAGAAATGTCTCTGTTTTACACAAAATAAACATGATGCACCAAAAAAGACAATGAGCATGAAATATATTTAAAGAGTAAAATGTTGAACCCCTTCGAAGAACAACAAAAAATAATTAGCATAAGCCTTTCCTCAACCACCTGCGAATGGGGGTTCTATAACTCTGTGTTCGAATTAAATAAATATTGCTTACTTAGGCAAGGCCAGTGTCATAATGCTCAAGTACGTCCAAGTGCCTTGTTCGAATTCCAAAGTGGGTATCACTTTGTCACAAAGAAAGGAAGTAGAGAACCCAAAAAAGAATAAAAAATTCGGAGGACGCTTAAGCTTCGCCTTTAAGGGTGGAACGCGATAGCGTTCGAAGGCCCTTGACTGCTTCTCACGTTTCCTGGCAACTACAGCTTATGCAACCTTAACGTTTACTGGGAAACGCTGACGCGGAACGCTATGCTCGAAGGCAAGCTTTTTCGTGGTAACGCGGTTTCTTGCTTGGGTCGATCTCCTGTTATTGTTTCGCACTTCTTATATTTCAGTCTGAGGAGAGCTAACATAAAATATATGCGCTTTCGGTGTTTTTTCATTTTTGCCACTACACTTGATTGTGGGCTGCCGTTCTCAACATTCCGAGGAATAACTTTGTAAAGAAAGAAAGACAAGGTATGAGCAACTTTGGTGGCAGAGGAGGGGTTGGGTATGCGTAGTTCGGAATTGCGCTCCAAATTCTTTTTGACGAAGCGACGTTCGACCCCGGACGCTGGATGCCGACGCCGGCTTTCCTGCGACACGGGGCAACTTAACGCTGTCGCGTTATATGAACTCTATCGCTTTATACGAATCCACTCCTGCTAGGGCATGAGTATGGCATGCAGTGTACAAAAATGAAAACCTAATAGCGAGCGATTTTGGGGTACTGCATTTCAGATGTGTCCTAGCTACTATTGAGTGCTTGATCTATATAACCCTGCATGCGGGCACACCTCTCACATCTGGTACAAGATATCAGAAAAAGGTTCTGGCGTAGTGCTAATTACTCTCAATGGTTGATGCTCTTTGGTCTTTCTGTCAATTTAGAGATAACTATAAAGATCGCATGGGAAACGCATCCATACCAGCATTGCTATTTCAATTTTACGTTTTTGTATCTGTCGACGCTATAAACTCATTATGAAACCGGCACACATTGTTGAAAGGACTACAGTATCTGCTTAGGTCTATAGAGTTCACAGGGAGTGTATCTGTTAAAGAAAAAGCCGAACTGCCATTACGTTTTTCCTGTAGGAACAGGTCTTGGTTTTGTACGTATGTGGTCTTACAACAGTAATGAAAGCACTACCGCGCAATGAAGAATTCTGGTATGTTTGTTCTTCACACGTATCATGTATACTGAAGTCCATATAGGCAAATAATATGAAAATCCCACGTGGTTGTGGAATCAATGTATGCGAAGTTGTTAACGTGCCGGGCTATATGGATGCAATAATCTCATGTGATAAGTTTCAGGAATACTTTCACTCTCTCAACTATTAGCGGGACAAGTACACGGCGCTACCGACATTACTTAGGATGAGCCGTTGTGTCCGGATGGCAGCTTTCAAAATTCTTTGAAATAGGCGAGATCGGGTAATTGCACCATTTTTTGGCATTGCTTTCACAACTGCGGCATACCTTTTATTATAGCTTGAGGTAGTAATTGGACGAGTAATTATGAAAAAACATTTCGGTGAAAAAGCCCAACGACTAATCTCTATTGAAGATTTAAACCTCGCCAACCATGAAGTGCATGACCAGTTTAAAACATGCATAAATCTGGCGCTTTTTTGAGCACAGCCTAATAGATCTAGACCCGTTTCATCTAGAAAAATAAACTGAACAGCCGAAGAGCGCAAATTTTGTGCCCTTAGCAGATATTATCATTTTGATGTCAGCAGATTTAAAAATATGTCATGCTTTCATTGCAAGAGACATGTCTTCTCATTTTGCCTTTTTGAGTGATTTAATCTACACTCGGAAAAAACAAAATTGTATCATTTGGAAAATTGTTTGTTGCTCCCTACCTTACGGTGGCAAAACCTGCAGCTCAAGGCAAAAGATACTTTTGTGGTAGCTTGCCGAAACAAAAAAGAAAAAAGAAACTGATATTGACTTCAGTAGGAGCCCCTGGCCTTATAGGAGCCCCTGGCTTTATATAGAAAAAAAAAAACGTAAAGGAGGGGTACAAAGCTTTCCAATGACAAGCAACACCAAGGGTCGGAGAGTAGGTGAACAGGACAGATGGCAAGTCCGTAACGACAATGATATTTCATTGGCCTGTTTTATTCTTTTTTCTTAAAGCTATAACCAGTAATAAATTAATTAGCGTCTTTCTTTTTATTGTAACGCACAAGGCTCATAACTTCTATACGTGTCATGAGAGAGGAAGAAAGGCAAACAGGTTACCCAGATTGACTGTACCATTTACTAATCTACATTTTGGCGGGAGGAAAGGATCACAGGGATTAGAAAGAGGGAACATGCGAAGAAACTCAGCCTGTGCAACCTCGGTTTTTCACGTAGACCCCATGCTGCGTTGACCTTTGTGAAGTCCCTATGGACTTTTCCGTCTTCCGAAGACCTTTCGACAACCCAATTTAGGGAATCTGGTTTCCGCAGAAATCACATCTTTATCCACGTGACTTCTTTTTATTTTTCTAGGGAATACGACACTTCGAGCTTCTGCTGAAGTCGACACCTTATGTAAGTTTTTCCGCGAATGGTCTTTTCTTCCCCAATTTCTACCCGTCTCCTCTATACGCTTCCCCGCGGCCTGGATGGCGAACCCTGCAAAGGAAATGTCCACGACAAATTTATGTCATTAAAAATGCGGATCTTACGGAGGGATCGATTTCAGACTGCAACGCTCGAGCGTACCCACTCAACGTGCAGGAACTTCTCAGAGAGGAGATGATTCAGCCTTCGATAAAAGCGATAGCAAAGTAAGACTGGCAGCATCCGGTTGAAGTTAGAGAACCTTGCGCAAAATGCTGGATAGTGTAGCAAATTTTAGCAAAAAATGCTCGAGGCAAAGAAGCAGTTGACATGCACCTTCTAATGCATCTTCCATGCTTATTGCTTTGGGCTCTTATCCTTTAATTTATCACAAAGAAAAGATGATGAAATGTCCACTCTTCGGTAACCATATCAATAATAATTTATGCACTCCTCGACTTGTAATAGACAATAATAGGTCATTAGAAGAAGGCCACCTTGCCTTCTCATAAATGCAGCATTGCTCAGAGGAAGTCTACATGTAGTTTACATATGCATTTTATTCTTAAGTGCCCAATGGTTCACTGATTCTTGTGCGCAGAATACCGAATAGTATGTTTTGGAGTTAAGTTTTAAGGCAAGTGCCCACAATCAGTATACGTTGAGTTACTCTGTGAAAATCGGCGTTCTTCACGCAGAGAACTTTTTGTCAGAACTTAACGCATCTTTTGCTATGCTCTAGACATTACATCGGGCTATATCACGGTAATGCAGTGTGTAGACTCAACACTCTATATCCCACTTTTTTTTTCCCGCGCAATTTTGTCCCTACACGATACCGTGCTTTCAGGGTAGCATCATGCGAGTGCCGCACTTCCATTCGGTGCAGGAATTATAATAATACCGCATGTAGAGTTGAACAATTTTAATATTTACACGGAAATTATTACTTCAAATGTTTGTAGATAATATAAAGAGAGGTGCGTGTGGAACTGTATCGAAGTGCATTTTATCACGTTCTGGCCATCGGCATTAGTATATTGACGATGACCTAATCTAAACTGACGTGTGCTTCCACATGACGAAAAGCGACATATAGTTGCGCTTCTAATAGCTCGAAATGACATTAAAGGAATACCGCGAGTTGCAGATCATTACTGCAGCCGATCCTGACACGCCGCAGAAATAAATAGAATGGCACACGTAATCGCAAATCTTGCCTTCGGATCAAGCCGCATTTAAAGAACATTATGTGGGAATTTAAGGAGGCAGCAGGTCCTCCAAGCAATGTCTCCCTTTGGAGTAGACGACGAGGCTTATATATGTATATATATCACCTGTTATGTTCCGTTTTTTTTTTTTTCCGCCCCTTTTTCTTTCTTTTTTTTTTCTTTCTTTTAATGTCTTTTCCTTTATTTTATCACTGTACGGGAACCCTCCTAAAAAAAAAAAAAATAGATATATATCTTCAAATATGTAAGGCCTCACATGTGCAGGTCATAAATACGAGGTTCTCTAGCCGAGTGCCATCCATGCGGTATAACCGAGCTCAGATTGGTCCACCTTGACTGACCAAGTAGGGCACCACTGTAGGTTAAATGAGGCGTACAACTCCTGCGGGACCCGCCGTGGTTGCTCAGTGGTTATGGTGTTAGACTGCTGAGCACGAGGTCGCGGGATCGGACCCCGACCACGGCGGCCGCATTTCGATGGGGGCGAAATGCGAAAACACCCGTGTACTTAGAATTAAAGGGACCCTGAAACGATTTTGGCGATTTTCTACAAACGTACTGAGTCGTTAGAGTAGGTCCTTCTGATCATTAATTGACACATCTAAGTGCTCTGCGTAAAGCGTGTAATTTATTATAAGATTTTAAAAATGCACATCGCTGTAGATCGCAGCGCACTGCTCGGCGGAATTTTAAGCCGCCCCTACCCATATGATGCAAATAACCCATATGACGTCACATGGGCGAGCTATCTGATTGGCTGACCAGGGCGCGTGGTCGATAATTTTTCCAACTTTATGGTGAACAAATGATGTTCGTTATAGTTGGAATGTTAGTTACTTTGTCTTTGTAAAAAGAAAATAACTTAAGGAGAATACAGAAGAATAGTTTTTTTAGTACACTTGAGCACTTCCGGCACACAGCAAGTGTCGTCTGCTTGTGTTACAACGTGCGCAGTCTTTGACGAGAGCTCCGCCGTCAGTGTCGATCAGTCTTTTCGTGAGCACGATGAATCATCCTTGTTGCGTTGTGGGCTGCAGACGTAGCGACTGGAAAGATGTGAAGTTGCGAAATCGTGTCCCTCTGCAAGGCAGCATACGAGCGAACTGGCTGCTGCGCATCGGACTGCAGCTATCCGATGGGCGCCAGGGTTTGCGCGTTTGTGGCCGTCACTTTACAGCGGAAGATTACTAACGCAATAGCGTTTCGCAAGTCCGGTATTAGGGCAAACACAAGCGCAAGGGGACAGGGTCTGGCCGCTTGACTGTGCCGGGATGAGCCATGAGATGAGCAGAAAGGTAAATGCGAATGGTCTGCACGGTGCAGCCACCTGGTGGCACAGAGCTCAACCATACACAGTAGCAGCAACGAAGTGCATTCTTCTTTGCTGCTGGTGTGTATTTTTCGCAGGAGTGTAATCATCAACACGTTGTTCTTATAAATGTTTAAAATTTTTTAGACTTGGTTAGAGCAATATTAGCGCTTCGTTTGACTGGTTGAGCGCTGCGCCAACAAGTGTCTGGACCGTGCAGACCGATCAGGCTGCTCACGTACGTCTACTCTGAAGTTCCTTCATCAGCTTGAGTTTATGCCTCCAGTCATTTGCCGAAATGACCAGCTTGCCTGTGGTTACCGGAATACCGGCCACCTTCGGCGCTACGACAGAATGCTCGCAACGCACGCTGCTTCGATGGCTCTCGGTCGACGGCCAAGCGGCCAGCGGAGAGGTCTCGCGCGGGAGGAGGCGTGCTCCAACAACCGGAAGTGGACGATGTGACGTTGCATCGTGACGCAGGACCAGTGAAGGCGGAGCTTAGCGCCGCTCGCTCGGCGAGCGAGTTGAGGAGGAAAGGCATGGCTAGGGAGGAGGGTAACTTCTAATTGCTTGTAACTCTATTAATACGTAACGCTTCACTTAAATTGTGGTGCGAATGTTCTACTTAAGCTGTACCCTATGCGCCTACAAAATTTGTCCGAACCGTTTCAGGGGCCCTTTAAGTGCACGTTAAAGAACCCCAGGTGGTCGAAATTTTCGGAGTCCTCCACTACGGCGTGCATAATCAGAAAGTGGTTTTGTCACGTAAAACCCCATAAATTAATTTTTAATTTAACTCCTACGGGTACGGTAGAGTATCCGTCTCCAGTGCAAGAGGACCGTGATTCAAATCCCGGTGCCGCGCTATTCTCCACCGGAAAGTACAAAAAAAAAAACGGTGTGCTGAGAAAATTGAACAAACAGGCCTGGAGTGCGGCCTGATCCCGGTGACCAGAACCGGTAACGCACTCTCTCACCAGAGCAGGATTGGCCACCCTGGTGCAGTACTTGGCCACAACCTCCTATATGAATACAACAATCGAACCCCGGCCCTCAGTCCCCAGCAGCCGCGAAGCAACTGACCACGGCGGCGGTCAGATCTGTGACGCTGCAGAGGGTGCTAAGAATACCTGGCTCCGGACAGGCCGCCATTGGAATCTGAACCTGGCAACGTTTAACGTTAGAACGCTATCTAGTGAGGCGAGTCTAGCAGTGTTATTGGAGGAATTAGAGGGTAGTAAATGGGATATAATAGGACTCAGTGAGGTTAGGAGGACAAAAGAAGCATATACAGTGCTAAAAAGCGGGCATGTACTGTGTTACCGGGGCTTAGCGGAGAGACGAGAACTAGGAGTCGGATTCCTGATTAATAAGGAAATAGCTGGTAACATACAGGAATTCTATAGCATTAACGAGAGGGTGGCATGTCTTGTTGTGAAACTTAATAAGAGGTGCAAAATGAAGGTTGTACAGGTCTACGCTCCTACATCTAGTCATGATGACCAGGAAGTCGAAAGCTTTTATGAAGACGTAGAATCGGCGATGGGTAAAGTCAAAACAAAATACACTATACTGATGGGCGACTTCAATGCCAGGGTAGGCAAGAAGCAGGCTGGAGACAAGTCAGTGGGGGAATATGGCATAGGCTCTAGGAATAGCAGAGGAGAATTATTAGTAGAGTTTGCAGAACAGAATAATATGCGTATAATGAATACCTTTTTCCGCAAGCGGGTTAGCCGAAAGTGGACGTGGAGGAGCCCGAATGGTGAGACTAGAAATGAAATCGACTTCATACTCTGCGCGAACCCTGGCATCATTCAAGATGTACACGTGCTCGGCAAGGTACGCTGCAGTGACCACAGGATGGTAAGAACTCGAATTAGCCTAGACTTGAGGAGGGAACGAAAGAAACTGGTACACAAGAAGCCAATCAATGAGTTAGCGGTAAGAGGGAAACTAGAGGAATTCCGGATCAAACTACAGAACAGGTATTCGGCTTTAACTCAGGAAGAGGACCTTAGTGTTGAAGCAATGAACGACAATCTCATGGGCATCATCAAGGAGTGCGCAATAGAAGTCGGTGGTAACGCCGTTAGACAGGAAACCAGTAAGCTATCGCAGGAGACGAAAGATCTGATCAAGAAACGCCAATGTATGAAAGCCTCTAATCCTACAGCTAGAATAGAACTGGCAGAACTTTCTAAGTTAATCAACAAGCGTAAGACAGCGGACATCAGGAACTATAATATGGATAGAATTGAACAGGCTCTCAGGAAAGGAGGAAGCCTAAAAACAGTGAAGAAGAAACTAGGAATAGGCAAGAATCAGATGTGTGCGTTAAGAGACAAAGCCGGCAATATCGTTACTAATATGGACGAGATAGTTCAAGTGGCTGAGGAGTTCTATAGAGATTTATACAGTACCAGTGGCACCCACGACGATAGTGGAAGAGAGAATAGCCTAGAGGAATTCGAAATCCCACAGGTAACGCCAGAAGAAGTAAAGAAAGCCTTAGGAGCTATGCAAAGGGGGAAGGCAGCTGGGGAGGATCAGGTAACAGCAGATTTGTTGAAGGATGGTGGTCAGATTGTTCTAGAGAAACTGGCCACCCTGTATACGCAATGCCTCATAACCTCGAGCGTACCGGAATCTTGGAAGAACGCTAACATAATCCTAATCCATAAGAAAGGGGACGCCAAAGACTTGAAAAATTATAGACCGATCAGCTTACTGTCCGTTGCCTACAAAGTATTTACTAAGGTAATCGCAAATAGAATCAGGAACACCTTAGACTTCTGTCAACCAAAGGACCAGGCAGGATTCCGTAAAGGCTACTCAACAATAGACCATATTCACACTATCAATCAAGTGATAGAGAAATGTGCAGAATATAACCAACCCTTATATATAGCTTTCATTGATTACGAGAAAGCGTTTGATTCAGTCGAAACCTCAGCAGTCATGGAGGCATTACGGAATCAGGGTGTAGATGAGCCATATGTAAAAATACTGGAAGATATCTATAGCGGCTCCACAGCCACCGTAGTCCTCCACAAAGAAAGCAACAAAATCCCTATAAAGAAAGGCGTCAGACAGGGAGATACGATATCTCCAATGCTATTCACAGCATGTTTACAGGAGGTATTCAGAGGCCTGGGGTGGGAAGAATTGGGGATAAAAGTTGATGGAGAATACCTTAGCAACTTGCGATTCGCTGATGATATTGCCTTGCTTAGTAACTCAGGAGACCAATTGCAATGCATGCTCACTGACCTGGAGAGACAAAGCAGAAGGGTGGGTCTGAAAATTAATCTGCAGAAAACTAAAGTACTGTTTAACAGTCTCGGAAGAGAACAGCAGTTTACGATAGGTAGCGAAACACTGGAAGTGGTAAGGGAATACATCTACTTAGGGCAGGTAGTGACCACGGATCCGGATCATGAGACTGAAATAACCAGAAGAATAAGAATGGGTTGGGGTGCGTTTGGCAGGCATTCTCAAATCATGAACAGTAGGTTGCCACTATCCCTCAAAAGGAAAGTGTACAACAGCTGTGTGTTACCAGTACTCACATATGGGGCAGAAACCTGGAGGCTTACGAAAAGGGTTCTGCTGAAATTGAGAACGACGCAACGAGCTATGGAAAGAAGAATGATGGGTGTAACGTTAAGGGATAAGAAAAGAGCAGATTGGGTGAGGCAACAAACGCGGGTAAACGACATCTTAGTTGAAATCAAGAAAAAGAAATGGGCATGGGCCGGACATGTAATGAGGAGGGAAGATAACCGATGGTCACTAAGAGCTACGGACTGGATTCCAAGAGAAGGGAAGCGTAGCAGGGGGCGGCAGAAAGTTAGGTGGGCAGATGACATTAAGACGTTTGCAGGGACAACATGGCCACAATTAGTACATGACCGGGGCAGTTGGAGAAGTATGGGAGAGGCCTTTGCCCTGCAGTGGGCGTAACTAGGCTGATGATGATGATGATGATGTGGGAATTTAAGGAGGCAGCAGGTCCTCCAAGCAATGTCTCCCTTTGGAGTAGACGACGAGGCTTATATATGTATATATATATATGGTCGGACCTTGAGTTGGACCTCGTTGACTGAAGCTGGCCATGTGACCCTTTATCACCATCCCGTTTCGAAGGGCACGCCGATAAAGTATCGTTATCATTATCATCAATATCAACGCACCGCACCCCCACGTGTCAAGGAATGTGATATGCGCGCCGCGTAGGGTACCTGTGTTTACTCTTCGGTATATGTTATGGCGCCTCCTCGCGAGGAACGAACCGCTGTTGAAGGAGCGAATCGCAAGCTACGTGTACGGCTGCAACCAGGCAACAACGCGCTGAGCAGATCGCTGTGCAGAAAGCAGCGCAAGCCGCAGCTCGCCGTCGACGCCTGGCAGACAGTTGAGATCGTGGCCGCGAAAACGACGGGGCGGGACTTCGACGCTAAGACCCTGTAGTGCGTGGTGCCGAAAATGGAGTTCCTATGTAATCGCTCCTCCAGCTCACGCTGTGACTACGCCAGCTGTATGTGGCATGCAGGCCTGTGACATTTTTTTTTAATCTCCTTATTTCGAGCTCAGGCAAACGGAAGGCTCAACTTTGCAACAACTCACCGGACGCCGTTGGGAATTCGGTCGTCGCTTGCTTACCAGTCGTGTGTCCTTTACAAAGGTCCCCGAGCCAGTCGTTGATGCCAAGTATGTAGGCCCGGAAAGCCTCTTTTCAAGTTGGCGCAGGCAAAGCGGAATTGTCACAATTGTCAACAAGCCAACGAACCTTACCGCGGAGCACTTGAAAGGTAGGCTGTTTCCGGCAAGGACACGTTAAATGCTGAATGAATCTATTGCACGGCTTTTGAAGGAAGCGAAAGTTATTCTCTCTGCAGATGGGTGACTTATACTTGCTTCCATCTTTCCGCGGTGCATGCTGCCTTGTTCGGCGGGCTTCTGCTATCGACTGCGACGCGGAAATTGGCTTCGCAAACAAGGACTATCCCCAAATGACGTTTAAGAAAACCGAAAACTTCGGAGAGTTGAGCCTCGAGATAAGCTAATAATAAACCAGGGAATTCTTCAAACTTCACAATGAGCTTGAACCTCAAAGGCTCACTCACACTAGGCCGACCCGACACCGATTTCCGTATGCCGACTGTACCGACGTCGAGCTCTTCACCGACGGTCGGCAGATTGTCGGCGTCGGTGCGGTGTGGTAGAGGCGCCGACACGAAGGAAAAAACGCTGTCGCCGACAGTCGGCAGAGCGAAATCGGTGTCGGGTCGGCCTAGTGTGAGTGAGCGTTAAAAGATTATACCAAGCAAGGCTAATTTACTGTTTTTCTCCTTGGCACTTCAACTTTATTAGCTATGGAATACGAACTAGCCAATTTCTAAGTAATTTCATACCATGGTCATAGCAAGGTCATCTGAGCGGAAAGATTTCGTGCATGCGCACATAGCAACATGCTAAACGGGCGACATGTTACCGCTGATGACCGATGAAGACCAACAAACAAGAAAACATAAATGTTCAAAACACACACAAAAGCTTAAGCCCTCAATTTTTTTTCTTCGTTCATGTGCTACAACAGGGGGGTGAATATTCTCGAATCAGAACCTTCTGCAGTTTCTTCTTCTTTTTACATTTGCAACACCCTTTTTGTATCATATAGCAAAATGAGAACAGCCCTTACCCTCTGTGATATCTTTGTTGTGCTGTATGTACCTCGTGCGTCGTCCGAAAGCTAATGCAAAACGCAACTAAGCAATCAAACTATAAAAATTCACGTTCTCTTTCTCGACTTTCGAATCTTATCACAGCTAGTCGTGAGTGCGCCTAAGCCTTTTTTAAAAACGCAACTACAGTAAGAAACATTCTTCCGCCCAGAAGGTGGTTCTACACTAATTAGCGTTTAGCTCGTCAACCTTGGCGTCCGAAATTATCCAGTGCACTCCTTGTCAGGGTGACGTGGTCATTGTTCTCCTGCCTTACTTATCCCACAACGCCCGTACATAGAATTGAAGTTGGCATGAGCTTAAGGGCAATCTTATTAATGTTCGAACACTAGAACGCAGTCCAGATTAATGTTTCGAATGAGTTGCGAAATGTTACCTCTTCAGAGAAATGCTTTTAACAGAAAACTGGCAGGAAAGGAAGAACAACAACAGGAGAAGCCTGGGCTTTTGTTCTTCGCTCGCATTTGCGGTGTCTTCTTGCACTGTTTTTTTTTAATGTGCAAGTGTACAAATTGACCCAGTTGTACTTTTTCTGCACGCCTAGCAATTAGCTTTTTTCTCAAGCTGCCATAAGTTTCCAACTGTTGAGTTTGTTGTGTTGTAAAACTAGGTAGCACTAAAAGATCCAGCTCACTGATCATTGTAAGCAAACGAAACTCAACTTGAACCGTACCTTTCCGTTCGCTTCTGCAGCGGTCATAGAGATGAGCTTTCAAAGCGCTGAATAAACCAGAATGCGATTTGTGTAAGAGTGTGTGTACGCGTGTGCGTGCAACGTCTTTCGGCTTTAGCCTATTTGGAGTTCGTGAATAAATATCTTTATTTTTATTTACCTGGCACCAATCTTAATATAATATGTAAACTTGCAAGAAATAAAACAAGAACTCTAATAGAAGCTGATGCAGAGGCAGATCGTTCTCAGTACCAGCTATGCATCAGATGTACAATTAAAAACAGAACGTTTGGTTTTGCGAATGTGCAACAGACAACGTGTCGAGTTCGGTCTCGCATAAATGTTAGATGCCAACCTCATACGGGCTTGCCACATGATGTTGAAGACAGCGCGTCTACGTCGTACGCACTATAACTGGCGCATAACCTCCACAAGTTTTTGTCGCGCTTCTTTCAAACCACCACGCCATTTTCACGCTTTAATATGCGACCTCGTTTTCGTGATAGCCTTTGTTTCCGAGTCTGTATTTTACTGTTCCCATCTAATACCAGCAAACAAGCCTTAAACAAACACCCAGACAGCCGTGTTCCATCCAAATGGAATGCAAATATTCGATTGAAAGCGCTTTATTTTCCGTCAACGTTGATCAAATAAAGGAGCCAATATGCTCAGGCGTTCCAACAAATTAAAGGAAACTGACACTCAAGCACATATTGGTTTCTTAGAACCGTTTCTTTCAAAATACCGGTCTAGTTGGAAAAGTGTCATTTCAGGAGACCTCCCAATGGATCAAGTACGGTATTTTTTTGTTTGTTCGAACTGTCCCCTGTGTTTATCCAGACTGTAGGGCAAACTCAAATCTGAAAGCATACATTTTTCAAAGCGGTGTTCGAAACCATCCCTTAAGCAGCTTATTTTTTTATTGTCGGAGCCCAAAAATGCTCGTGCTGCGCTCAAAACCCGATTTGTAAAATAAATATGCCCGCGCGTCCGCACACTTTTGCGCACACTACTGCACTTTGGATCGATATAGCCTATAACCTAAACCATTACATGTTTGAGCCGTCGAAAACATGATAGAATTTTCGCATTCGAATTGTTGACAGGCTACTTTAACTGCACGAAGGACAGAAGACGTGAAAAGTTTTGTGCAAGCCGGGTATTGAGAACTCGATAGCCTCTGAAGTATTGCGTACTGCTCGAACCACCCCGTGTTCTTGGACGAAGTAGGCGGCTTGCGTGATGCTCCAGCTTTCACTGAACCCTCGCATGCTCTTGAAAAACGCGCCTGCCTCTTCCTGCGCAAGTCTCAAGCATGCGCTGCACCATTCACAGAAGACTCGTCGTGGTCCAGGCATGAGTTATATGTCTGCTTTGGGCCGTGCGAATCTGAGAAACTACTAAAACGCATTTGGATGCAGTTTACAACTTTTACCGCGTTTCCCACGTCGCTGCTTCTGGGCTAGAAACTGTAGCAATCATATTGACATGTGCAATCATATTGACACAAGATCCGAGGAATAACGTTTGCAAACCACGATCACAATGTCTAGCCCTGGTGTAAATCCATCTATTAAATCCGGCGAGCAGTTTTGTTCTTTTCTGAGAAATGTTGAGGAAGCCCTTGCTCATCATTTTGTACATTTAAACGTATCTTCAAAGTTGTACGACTTCGCTTCTTGGTTATTCATTTGCTTCTTTATTGGGCGTCTGAACATCATCGTCATTTCGCGATTGATTATTTTTACTGAGAAGCATTCTTGACGAGTTCACGTCACTTTTCTGTAACGGGTATCTGTTCGTTTTCTTGAAACGATCCCGGAGATAGTAGTCTAAAAAAAATCTTGGTTGATTCCGAAGGGAGTGGCGTCTAATATGTGGGCTGTTCCGACGGATATGTGCCGCAGTGTATGTGGCCCTCTTCAATGAAGCTATTTGACGCAAACTTGGCTATGTGCCACTCGGTGTGTGCCCCTCTCTTTTGAATCCCTTGGACGTCAACGTTGGTTAATCACTATGACAGCAATAATCGTGCACTGTAACACCACGCACTTCGCGCAGATTCACAAATGTCGCATAATCGTCATTCATTCGCTGCGCAACAGTTATATGTTGGAGAAGAACCATTCGCTAGCAATCCGTGAATAGTTAGCATTCCTTACACGTGAACGGCTGCTGAGTAAGCTTTCTTTTGAATATTCCATCCTTGAGATTAATTTCTTCCAGTTCTTTAGCTGTGCATATAAATTCGAATAGTTTCTGGCTCAGATTACTTGGCTCATACCGGACCATTGTTTATTAAACATAGAATATCTGCCATCCATTATCTAGTGCCATTTATCATACTTGGCGCCTTGAATAACTTGAGCTTACCTCGGGCTAAGTTCGTAATCCAACTCTCATCTGTGACACAAACGCACACTCATACAAGCACCAGATCCAAAGAGAAATGGCATCTACCCCGACTTTGCACAACGTATGGCTCCCGAATGTTGCAGTTCCTGGTCCCGAACGCCCTTATTACAAACAAATGGTACACAGAAAATACGAACCTAAACAAAAAAAAACAATTTTTCAGCAATTTGAGTATGTGGTGGGCTCAAAACCAAATTAGGGTGCTCTTGTCATATTTTTTGCCATGATATAAAAAGCAAAAATACTGCTATGCATTGCGTTGGAACTTCGTCTACTATATCGCAGTGTTGAATTGCAATTATGTTTTAAACCTTCTGTTTATGCTATACCGCTGTTATATGCTTTTTTTTTGCTTCTCAGTCCATTGTGTATATGAATTTTACTTTTGTCTTATATTATGTTTATTTCTAATTCTGCATTGTGTACGGTTCCTTGATTAATGATGTATGTGAAATTGTATTTTTTTCCCTCCACTGCTGCCATGTTGTAAATGGGCCCCGGATCCCGTCAAGCTGTTCCAAGAAAGCTTTTTTCCCAGGCCTTTTTCTCTTGGAGAAAAAATGAGGCTCGAATCTTGCATCTTGAAAATTGTACCTGGTGTACTGTCGCATCCACTACGTTGACCATTGATTCAGAGTGCGTCTCTCTCTCTCTCTCTGCATGTGCGCGCGCATGTGTGTGCGTGTGTGTGTGTCCATGTGTTTCTGTTTTAGTTCTTACATTGTCATGTTATTTCTCTCCATTCATGTGACAAATAGATACTGTGGAAGAGCTGACGATGAAAGGCACCGACATTGCCATCTCGCCAAATGCATACATCAATAAAACTGAGCAACATGCCTCAACATGCAACCGTTTAGTACTGCTTGTGATCGTGGTCTACAACGACCTTTACGATGTCCTGCCGCAGGAAAAAATGCCTTAAATTCATCTTGATGCGTTATAAGTTAGTACCGCGTAACTGCGTACTGCGTATAGCTTAGTATAACTTAGAATAACTTAGTATAACGCAAGCAAGGCAGATGATGATTATTTTTTGGGAACAAGATAAGCCCAAGGGGTGTAAACGTTTTTTAGACTGTTCGTCGCGCCAACCTGTGGCGACCATGCAAAGCTTAAAACACCCTTCCAGGATTTCAAGCGCAACATTAAACCGTGCTATCAATTTCAACACTTGGCCTTAAAGTGAAACTGGCAAATTTTGCATATACGATTCACATTTTGATATTCAGCTAAGCTTTGAGGAGTGCAAACATTGGCAATATCTAACTTGCACAAATATATTAAATATTGTCGGAGGAGCAACTACTAACGTAGTTGTTGGTAGACGATCCCACCACCTAATCCGGAGTTTGTGGATTCAGCCGCTACTGGTGGCAAGTAGTTGGATATTCTGGAGCTTTCGTTTACTTTTCAATTTATTTTAAATGTGGCCAGTTACCACGCGTTTATCACCACTCCGAAATTGCTTTAGCTTAATAATGGTGAAGAACTAGTTCATTACTTTTTTACCCCAAGTGGTTGTTATGACAGTAAAGTAATAGTTATTGAACGCCACATTGCCCCGAATATAACCGTACTGTCTCTTTTTTTTCTCCGCACCCACAGAGGCCATCGGTAAGTGCCATATACGTCACTCGCAGCCTTTAAAGGCACCGCTTCATGACGTCTTCGTGCGACAGAGCCTCTCCTCAGGACATCGCTACGGTTTCCAGGGATACCATCGGTGCTAAATTCGGCGCAGGCAAATGCTCGCATCTCGAGGCTTAGCTTTTACTCTCTTTTTTTCCGCTATGCCTCTCTGCGTCAATGCGAACATGGTTTTCCTAGAATTTTTGTCTATCCGACTGTCCGAACAGTCACGAGCTGTGGTTGGGAAATGGACGCGCGTTTTGCAAGAAGTAGTTGCATTGCAGGAGGGAGCTTTCATTCAGAGAACACGGGCATATATTACGAACTGGCAATACATACATACATACATACATACATACATACATACATACATACATACATACATACATACATACATACATACATACATACATACATACATACATACATACATACATACATACATACATACATACATACATACATACATACATACATACATACATACATACATACATACATACATACATACATACATACATACATACATACATACATACATACATACATACATACATACATACATACATACATACATACATACATACATACATACATACATCAAATCATGCGCGCCATATCTACATAACCACCAAAGGCGTGTTTGTACAGTGGCTGGCGTACTCTGATTCTTTAGAAATCGTGATCTTTCAGGCACACGAGTATTTGGCTACCCTCTGCGTCTCTCGCCATTGTTGGTCGTGTCGCGGCAACACCTGGGGTGTTACAAAAGACTTTGCTCCAAAAACCCTCTCTTCGTTGTAACTTAGTAGAAGCGCATTGAAGGACACAACCAATAGATTTTGTGGCCAAAATATTTCTTTTGATAGCAACAAACAAGATGTAGGCAGTATCATAGAGTGAACATTTTGGCTGCCGGATTAAAGCAGCTTCACGTCTTCCTCGTAGAGAAAACTTTCAAGGAGGGTTCATGCTCGTCCCATAATCGAAGCCGTTTGACTTTGACAAATTTCTTTTTAACCTTTTCGCAACTGTGAACTTCGGCAAGCACGTACTCCTAGCACAATCGAGCGATTGAAATGGGCAACCGTTTTCTTGTTGTCGTGATTGATTAACGGGATGTTGGCGGAAATAAAGACGCTGGGTGCTCCTTCTAAGCGAAACAATTATTTAAGTATACAAAACTTTTTTTGCGTTTTACAAATGATCACAAGGGTTGCAGAAACACCTGATCCGATGAATTAAGCATAACGAATCCTTACAAAAGCAAATGTGAGACGTAAAAAGGAGCCATAAAATTCACTAACACTTCAACCACCTGAAACACAAATCATATAAAGGATCAGTTGACGGCTGTAGCTCCTTCAACACGAAAACATGAGAGAACGTAGAATGCAACTATGACTAATGCAAAACGTTAACTTCACTTATCCAAGTATATCTCCTATACTTCAAAACCTCTCATCTTCATGGACGCAGTTTATGCGATGACTTACAATCTACAAACAATATTATTGCTACGTTTGTCTGACCCGGCCTCTCGCTGAACAAGGGGGTGCACAGGAAGCTAAAGTAACGGTAAAAATCATGAATCCTAAGTAGCGCTTACCAACGCCATAATCAGTTTATTGGTATGACGCACGCGGTTGCCTGGAATTGTGCGAGGCCTGTTTCGAAGCTTCCTGGGTTACCCATTATTAATTCTATCTAAGAGTGCAATCTATTCAGCACACACACACGCACACGCACACAAGAAAAAAAGAACATTCACAGATTAATGGCAACCGTAGCAACTGGAACCTCGAAGCCAGCTAAGCTACATCAGCCAGTTCTTGCATCGCTCGGAAGTTCTAGGCGTTTGTATGCGGGCTTACAACCCCTCTCATTATGGAGCATTACATTGGGTGAACTAGGGGCCGCGTTCGAACGGGCGAAAAGGAGAACTGAAGCGTCGCAGTCCAATGACAGAGCAGGAGCAGTTTGGCGCCCTCAAGAGCAGTTCGAGGTTATCCCGCGGGGAAGGGAAGTCCAGTGACCCGGACGACTCATATATCCTGTCCACTTTGCTTGTGTTTCCATCGTTTCGGTTCAGTATGCCGCAGAGAAATGGCGGCTGAAAACCCAAGTTCATGTCACACTTACCCAACGGAAGAAAACAGCCTGATCACTTGATAGACCTCCGCCCTATCACTCGCTGAGACCATTGGAACGTTTCAATGGGGGCAGCAAACAGCGTTACTCCCGCAGCGCTACCTGTCCTGCTCCTCTCTGCTCTTTTCCTGCGCTCCTGTTCAGCCAATGGAATGCGCCACGACGCAGCCGCAGGTGGCCTGTGTCGCTACTGAGCTCAAGCACGTTCGTGGCTGGCTGTTCTTAACAACGGACACCACACGCGCTGCGTCGAACAACACGGCTTCCGCACGACGGTAGCCGTACAAACTCATAGCCGACCTTCAATGTGGAGCGAGTGAAAGGTAACGTGGAAAAAAAGTTGCGGATTACTGCATAAAAACACCACGCCAATGTGTTGTATATTGGAATGATATGTACGCAAGGCCACGTTTATTTTATAATCGTTGATATATACGTTTCAAATGAAAAATGACTTACGAGGAGACCTAAGCACTTCTCATGAGGTATGAATGCGAAATCATTAATGTTCAATTGAACGGCGCTGAGCGGTCCTTCGAGTTTTGCGCTGTGGTTAATGACCCCAGTGGTACGCACCGCCCGAGCCAGCAAGAGTGAGAGGGCATGCGGTGCCAACGCCGCATCCCCTCTCCCCTCACGCAACACCTGGCGCGCCATCGCTGCAGCAGGAGTTCCCTTTCCCTTCGTTCCGAGAGCGAGAGCGATGGTGAAGTGGTGTGGCGACGATGCCCTCTACCCTCACGCAACAGCAGCTGGCGTACAAGGTGTTGCGTGAATGGATAAATTTTATCCACTGCACCGATATCCCCGAGGCACAATCGTTTGCGCGTGCGGGCTTTGTGATAGTGGCGTAATGTATAAGATTTCTTTATAATGCGGAGAAACGTACGAGGGGCAAACGGGACACTGCATTAATGTAGGACTGTTAGAGCATTTAGTGCTTCGGTAAAGAATGTAGCTCTCACTAATCTAGCCTTGCAGTGTTGATCGTGTGGTTGCTCACCGCCTTTTGCGAGCACTGGGATACTATTTATAAGCATCAATATCAGACTCCCCGGAAAGTGATAGAAGGCTATCATATAACCAAAGAAAAAGAAAGGTGTGTTAGCCGAACATCACATTGGTTTGCCTCACAAAGAATTTACGCTTCTGCAGCAGACATTTTCCGAACTTCAGCTGATTTAGACGGCTGTGGTAACTCTAGTTACCTGTATTTACGTGCTTGCTTGTATTTGTGTTAATGATTGAATACACCCTTCGGTTGCCAGTCAGCGCTTGTGCTGTGTGTCACTCGTCCTATGCGTCCTCGTTTTCGCGCGCGGTTTCATTTGAAAGTGAAGCTTTACCAAGTGTCCCAAGTCACAGTTTAATTAGAGTCGATGCCTCACACCTAAGTTCGTAGTTGAAAATATAATTTCCTGTCGGTTGACACGTACGCTAAGGGAGCCACGGCTATCTAATATTCAATCTGCGATACATATCACTTTCTGAGGTAAATTCGTGCAAAGCCTATGTAAGGGGTCTGATAGCAACGGCAATCAACACGCAAGTGATATCTGCGAACGACGCATAGATCACATGTTCACGTAAAATTCTGCCACGCTCCCAACCTATCAGTTCAATTGACATCACACCTAACGCGTCCAGACTATCGATTCGCGTCGTGAATATACGAGACGATGAGAGGACAAAAAGCTTATCGGCATCTCAACTTCCTGTCGCCGTCTCTGCGCCTCACTCAGCTGTTTTGAGCAGCGACAGGACATGAGGCAGGGCATCGTAACGTCAACGAGTTGTGGGAACGTGGGTGACAGGCGTCGTATATTATTACGCAACACCCAAGGGCGTCAGAAGCTCTTTGCTGATAGGGAGTTGGGTGCTGGAGAAAGAGTTACGCCCAAGCGCTGCTACGCTATGCAAGGCCAGCGATTTCGTGGAAGACCGTTCCAATGTACGCGGTACCGCATTATTACGCAAAGTTTAGCAAGGTAGCTTTGTGGCTCCAGTACTATTTGCGTACGTCTTCGTGACCAAACCCGAGATGTCTGCCGTGGCGACAGAGCCAAGAAAGAAGAAGAAAAAAACACTTTTTTTCTCTGCATCGGGCGATCGCAGCAATTGCGCCATTATTGTATCAAACACATTGCAATAAAGCGTATTTAGTATAACTCCGGTGAAAGGACACAGGTGCTGCAACTACAAATAATAGCAAGTGATACCCACTGCCGAATACAATGCCCAGAAAAAAAAATTCATTGCAGTTGGTAGGGGCACTGTCACAAAACTCAGGCTCACTCAGTGACACAGTGTGCCCTATAGTACATTCGTTCACTGTAGAAGGCATGAAAGTTACTGCATCTCTGATTGAATTTTATGTTTGATAACGCCCAGCCGACAAAGTTAAGTATTCAAGAACTCGTCGAAATATATTCTGATTTTCGCATAGTGACTATTTCGTTTGAGAATGGAATGGCTATTCTAAAGTTTCGAATATTTGCACATCCCTGTTGTTTTCATTACATATAACTAGAACAGTGAGCACGAAAGGAAAAATAAAGCTTCTGATTCGCCTTTTCTACTGGAAGTACGAAGCAAACAACCGTTCTCGCACTAATTTATTATATCATTCTTATATTATAGAATTCTATTTAAGTATTCTCTCTTTACCAACTGCCGCCCGATTCACGGTCGGTCCCCCGTAGTGGTTCGAGGCACATCTATACGCACAACACCAAACCGTATCTTCAAGGACTCGCTGCATTTTTATGGTTCCTCTGTAAATGAGCGCAACATTCAGCGGCTCCTTTCAGGGCTACCGTCGCTTTGCTGCTACCTTTAACAGTATTATAACAAACTGTCACTCCCTTCAACACGCAATCAGTATAATCGCACCCATTTTCTGTCCGGTATAAAACAACCTCCTATGCAGCAGGCAACGCATTTCAGGACATAAAAGATGGCACTTACAGCGCGCCAAAAACTCCCCCCCCCCCCCCCCACCCCACCTCCACCATCCGTCGGCGCGTCTGGCCAAAACTACTCTCAAGTTCGCTTCTTATGATCACTTTGCAAGCGAAGGGCCTGAATTGCCCGTGCTGGATGCGACGACGAAACCGGGCCAAGTGAAGGCACATTTTTTTATGAGCCAAGGGAGAAATATCAATCGGAAGCGCCTCGGCACTTTCTTGTTTATTGTGTACTTGTATATGAGTATTTCTGTCGGGTTGAATACATCCATCCTTCAATTCGACTCTAGCCTCCAAGTTTAGAGACCACGATGCTGCGGAAGAAGCTAAAAACATGACAAATTTATTTGTGGCCCCTCGTAACGATGTGTGTTGCCGTATCGCGAGTGTTGCTGCACACACTTCGCTGAAAATTGACAAAACTCATAAGGACATGAAGAGTAGCTGAACGCGCCGGCTCCGGCAACAAATGGTCTTTCTCGGACATATGATGCAGGAGAGCCATGAAAAGGGGGTGGCACGTGGTTTTTAGGCTTAGTGGCTCTGTAGAAAATAAGGCGTGGATATGCATGCCGAAGTGACTTTGCGATGCACATTCTCGGAGTGTGAAAGACATCCATGTCTTTCACCAGAAAACGCACCGTGAATCTGCACCAATACAGTATTGGCTCATTTTCCATTGATTCCGCATTATCCTACAGATATCTTGGCCTCCATCTAACACCATCGCTATCATGGGTAACTCACGTTCAAAACATCTGCGCTACAGCCTCTCGCACACTCGGATACCTACGCCGTAACTTGAAGGCCGCATCCCCCGACATAAAAAAACTAGCATATATAGCATTCATTCGCCCAAAACTAGAATATGCCTCATCCATTTGGCACACATCACAAGCGTACCTCGCCGCTGACCTTGAAGCCGTGCAGAATCGCGCCGTCCGATTTATATCATCATGCTATTCAAGAAAAACCAGTATTACCGCGCTGAAACACTCCCTGGCCATCCCATCACTCGAGTCACGCCGCATTATATCTCGCCTCTGTCTTCTTCATCATTTCTACTATCACCCACACACGAGACACGAAAAGCTGCAACCCCCGCACAGGACGTCTAGCCGCCTAAGCCATGACCATAGCATCGCACGCATCAACTGTCGCACCTTAGCTTTAAAGTCATCATTTTTTCCGGACGCGATAGCACTATGGAATGGCCTGCCAAATACCATCGCATCATGCACTAACCGCAAATCATTCCGGGATAAACTAAATGACCATTTTTCATGAGGGCAAAAGGTTCTTCAATTCGGCACTCTGAACAGCTGATTACTTTTTATTTTTACTTGTTTCCCGTGTGATGCCTTTTTTACTGTATTTTTATCGTGTATAATTGAGTGTTTCATATATATATCTATATTTTTCTTTTTTTCTCGTGTTTCAATCCCGTGAATTTTACTTTGCATTGTATACGCGTGACAAGAACATTTAACTGTTACATACTCTTTTTTTTGTTATTGTTCAAAAAATTGACCTTGATTTTGCTCCCCCCTTATGTAATGCCTTCGGGCCTTTAAGGGAAAAATAAATGAAATGAAATGAAACATATACTCGAAGCTCAGTCTGTGCTACTATTTGGCCAGCAGTTCACCGCGCTGGCTCACACAAGTGCGTTACGAGCGCGGATAAGGTGACTACGACGCCAAGTTTGTTTTCGGGCGCACAAAGAAAGACTTTATGTATACAGTTGCGCGCAATGTTAAGTGCGACAAGGTGCCCGTAACCAACAGCGCCCCATCACTCCACGGCAGCGCCGACATGAAAGAAATCCGTGTAATGAATACCAGCAAGTGTAACGGTCTTTAGTTCTCCGATTATTCCCACGTCGACACCGCCTTGCAGTCTTGAGGCCCTTTTGAACACGCGAACCCAGTTGCAGCCTATAGTGCACGCGACTGTATATTCCAGTGAAAAACACTATCCTTAGCTCTGCTAAACTAGAATTTTGAATAATAGATTGTATTCTAATTCAGCTTCTGCGAGCACAAATTCCTTTTGTTGGTGTTGTAACGAAGCTGAAATGAACCTCTCGTAGGGTGTGAGGGTTCTAGCTGAGTTTACTGACCTCGTTCTCGCCGCGCACACCTCCATCGCTTTTCGCTATGCAATTCACCAATGCAAGGAAAATCAAAGCACTGAAATTTCCGCTCCACTGGCAGAGGTGGGAATCGAACCCAGTACCACTGCATTCTGAGATATTGTTCGACAGCCATGACGTGGAGGTAATGGATACCGCATGCATCTAAATTGCGTCGTAATTATTTATGTCGATATACGAACAATAAAGGCTATGCAGTCGGCTCTTAAGTGTCCCAGCCTATACTTATACCAGGTGGGTGAAGTACTTTTCTTTTTCGTTTCCATGTACACTTCCCAAGCATACAAGTGTATGTATATTAAAAAAGAACATATTGTCACCTCTTATTCTTAAATTATTTACTGCGTGCCTGTGTTTCAGTAATTATCCGAAGTTCAAGGCTTACGTTCAAGAATGTACGCGAAATCTGCTACTCTTAAATTTATCATTATTGTTTCTGAGTAAACAACGCAATTTGCTTCGTTCCCTCACGCAGTTTGACCTTTTCAGGCGATTTTGTATGTCCCTGCTATTTTAGTGGTTCCCGCTATATTAAAATTCCTTTTCCCTCGAGTTTCTCGTCAGCCGTTAAGAGTGCACTGAGAAAGGACAGAGTCTTCATGCTTTCATGATCTGAAGGCTCGATACGTGCAGCTAAAGACAAATTAATGAAAATTCCGAATAAAGTCTTGCCGGCTAATGTTCCTTAAAACCAAATTCTCTGATGCACTCAGATGCGTAAACAGTTGATGGTTTTCGTGATAAGGGTAGACATATGTCGTTCTTTGAAGCGCATGCATTAAAAAAAAGTTGCAACAAGGATATAGTCGTGACACATAAACGCGGTTCGAGGTTCCAGTATACATCGTAACCTGGAAGCAGAATAAATTACCCGGGAGAAAGAAAAAAAAAAAGGCGAGACGACCCAGAAGAAACCAGTGTTCAAGCGAGATAGGCATGTCCGGGAATGTCGAGCGATTTTTAAATTTAGGAGCCCAGCGAGGTAGCGACCTACAAAGCCAACTAAATAAAATAGAAAGTTGGGTTGCTTACCACGGATGCTCACCTTAAATGAATCCGCAAAACGGCGATAACACGAAGAGAACGAGACCAGACAAGTGTTTTCCGTCTTATGAAGTTTCTTAAGAGCAACACACGAAAGAAACATTATACACACGTGACGTTTAGAGACTCGGTATAAATCATCTAGCAGCTGCCGGTCACAATCAAATGAAGAAGTAGAGGGATGAGATACGCAATTGCAACATCTGTACACGGAACGGACAAGATTGTAAAAGCTCAAGCGCTTTCTTTATTATTGTGCCTTATGATAATTTTATTTCGACTAAACAAAAAAAAAAGAACACTTGTTGCCGCACTCGTTAGAATCGGCTAACAGCTGCGAAGTACTTGTTCCCGTTCACGTATTGTGCTCAAGTGATGGTCATTTACGCCTTTGGCAGTGTTTCCAGTGAAGGCTTTTTACGCTGGAGAGCGGGACCTGGTGAACGACGCCAACGACACACGAAAAAAAAAAGGGGGGTTTCAATGTTTTGCAAAGCAACAAATAAGCTGGGGTCTTTTTTTTATCAGACTTTCCCCTCGTAGACGACGCTACGGTTTACGATCTTGCGAATAGCTAAATCTGCGTGCTATGTATACATGCATATAGCTTTCACATCTATGCACGTTTTCAGTGCTTCCTTTTCTTTTTCTTCCCTGTTTTCTAGCGTTCTGTCTTGGTTGGGCGTACTTTTCTGTTGGCGGTTTAGCGCTTTCTTTCTCGTTTTGGTCGGAAAAAGAACTGAGGAGGCATACTTGCAGCGGTGCAACCATTGGCTGCACCCGAGAAGAGGATGGCATAAGCCGGAGCTAAGCTCAAGCACCGGGTTCACGACACGGCCCGCCGGATCAGGTTTCGCCGGTCGATCATGGCCAGATGCCTCCCCTTTGCCCGATGTCTGTGACTAATAATGCAATTTCTATTAGACCACACGCGTTAGCGAAGTCACCGCTAATTTCCTTCTTTCCTTCCCTCCTCTCTCTCCCTGTCATCTTTGTTTTCACCTTTTCATTCCCCCGGTGTAGGGTAGCCAACCGGACGTTATTCTGGTTAACTTCCCTTCCTTCTGCTTTTCCCTTTCCTCCTCCTCCTATACCGCCACGCACGTCTAAATCAAGTGGGTGCGCCACAAGCTACAAAGAAGTTTAGAGGGTGAGTGGAAGTAAGGACATTTCAGTAAACTTAACAGTTAAACTCCATTTAGCACCGATTGACACGAATGCGGGAGATCCACCGATTTTTTTCTGTGGATAAAACGCCCCACTTCAAGGCTTTCCTTCTGAAGTCCATAGGCTTGGCGTTATTGGCGTAATCTCACTTGTCTGTGTGGCTACAATATATGCTTGCAAAATAACCGGAACTCCAAACTCGCTCAGCATAACAAAGGAGTTTTGCGCCAAAAGCACACGCACAAGAAAGGAGACGACACGGGCGCTTACTTCAACTGCTTAATGAGCGTAAAGGCATCCTGCGTATATATAGCCTTCCCGGACCCCGAGTGCATGCGCACGCGTACGAGGCATCAAGTAGGTTCAGGTAAAAAAAAAAAAAAAAAAAACACACGTTATCTCAGTAAGCGTGAAGGAAATTTCTGCTGCTCGGCCTCGTACGGAAAGAAAGATGTGTCCCGAACACAATTCGGACCAGCTTTTTTTTATGTAAAAAGCTTCAAAGGTGTCACCCGCCGTTTGCTGCCTGCCGCTACCCGAAATCCTCACATCTCGGAACCGTGGAATACAGTTGGTTCAAGCCCTGCAGTGTTTTACTAGCCGTTCACCATCAATATTTTCTATTAAGGCACCTGGCATACATGGGCGGCAGATTGCCTTCGTTGCGAGTCCCTAATCATCCAAACCACGGCGCACACTCTTAATCGCAACGAAGGCAATCTGCCGCCCATGTATGCCAGGTGCCTTAATCATGTTTTGAGACGCACATAAAAAGGGGCGCCAGCTCTGCCGCTTCTTTCATTGTGAACAAGGCTCCCGTGGGGGAGCCGAAACGTAAATAACTCTTTTAAACCATTTTTGGTCGGTGTCCAGACCTCTTCCTTTTAAGTATGCATCATCCCGACCAGACGGGCTTCCGTCATACTCTCAACTTCAAGCTTCCTCCTAATTTCTCCTACTTCTTACATTTGCATTAGCTCTCTCACACCACTATTACCAACTTTCCTTCATGTCACCAAAAGAAATTAATTTTTTTTTTGCATCTCACCACTTTTTTCATTATGCTATTCAACTTTCTATACTTCTACACCTGTGATCAGGGCTGGGCAAAGATACTTTGCAGGTGTATCATGACACGATACAAGATACTCCGGCAACAAGTATTTGAGATAGAGATGCGAGATACTACCGCAATTATTGTATCCGATACGACACTTTCCTTTTGTATCTTAAGATACTTCGATACATTCACTAATTTGTTATTATATATATATATATATATATATATATATATATATATATATATATATATATATATATATAATGTAGCAGCAAACGCGCATGCACAGAAATGTGTTATTAGAAATTGCACAATTCTGATCAACCTTGATTCATTTGATTGAAATGTATACTACTGTCTCAAACTTCTTTCTTTCTTGCTCAAAGCATAATATTTTCATTCCGAAACAATGGGTAAACTTTGTAAGTTGTCGGGACAAAATGCTTTCCATTCTGGTTTTAGTTTAGTTCCACTGAAAAAGGTTCTATTCCGGTTCTGCTCCAGACAGAAGAAAAGAAAAGAGATCCGTAATGGTTCATAATGGTTTTTTTCTTTGTATGCAAAGTATTAATTTTTTTCTCAATAAGTAAATTATGAGTTCTCAGATCATGGTCAGCGCTTTGAGTCAAGGCACCGATTATTGTCTTAGAAGGAGCACGCCATCAAGTATACTCACCGAAACGCGAGACCGCTGTTCCGACAAAACCCACTTGAACGAACATATACGAACGATAACACTTCGATAACGAAGTGTTGTACCCGTTGAAACCGAAACGATAAGCTATGCTGCGCGCAAACCCTCCGTTTTGCTTCGATGCCGATCGGATTGTTCACCGAGCGACAGGCTTAGATTAGCGTAGCGCCCGACTGGCTATCGTTCGCTCGCACTATCCTTGTCTGACGTATTGTTTCGGATTGCCTACTTTCTCACTTGAACTGAAAACCGACAAAAAGTGTATTTTGATTGCACTCCGAAACAAATATATAATAAATAAAATTTTGGCTACGTTATCGTTCAGGTCAAAAATATGGATTTTTTTTTTCGTTTTTGTTTTCGTTTCGCTCCGGCACACTGTGGGAAAGACGACAGGCAATCCCATTCTTGCATTCTTCAAATTTCCGTAACAAAGCACCATCCAAGAGAAACTCCGAAAAGAACACTATGGCAATTATGACAATTCGTATGACAATTTGCGCAAACGACTCCGCACGCACTGGAGTTCGCCGCACAGTACGGAGGCTACACGAACAAATGTCGTGGCCCCGACGCAACTAAAACAAAAAGAAAATGAAGAAAACAAAACGTCGGCTGGGCGCAGGTCTCGGCAGCTCTAGAGGGGCAGCGACCGCGCGAAAGCGAGGAGAAGGGGGGCAGCGCCCCCAGGAAGGGGGCGGCGGCCCTCTCGGACCCGCGGAAGTAGCGAGTAACCAAGACCTCGGGGAGCACAACGCAAGAGACTGACATAGTGGCCGCGTCGCGGTAAAAACTTGTCCTCCCTGCGTGGAGAGAGCCTAACCGATTCTGCAGGCATTTCCAGTAAAGTTTTTCTCTCTATCTCTCGCAGACGTTCGTGCGCTTGTTTTCGTCGAGACGGCGTGGGTGCCACAACGTGACTCCGCTCCACCAATGGGGACGCGCAGACCTCACCGCCTGCCCTCCCTTAAGAGCTCTCTGGCGGAAAGATAAAATAATGTCGTTGCCTTTAGTTTTATTTAGGTGGCCTAGAGGCAGCAATATAAGCTTGAGATGCGGAGTTTAGCCAACGTTTATGGTTTCGTGCGGTCATGTTGCGACCAGCCTGTATCTTGAACTCCAGACACACGATACATTCTTTCATGTATCAAAAATATGGATACACGCCTTGCCACGGGTATCATGGTACAGATACAAGTTACCCAAAGAGTATCTAAGATAGTATCTAAGATGCACGTATCTTCGATAACGCCCCGCACTGCCTGCTATGCTCTATACCCTTTCTATATTCCATTTAGTACATAGCTCATGGGTTTTGCGCAATACACTGTAATCGCTATGAGGATTTGGTGCGTTGCAATTACAGATGGGTCTAGCCTGGGGATTACGGAGATGGCAGTTGCTTCACCTGAGCGTCTCTTTCCCTGTTTCAGGGGTTTTTGTAACACATCGAACAGCTCAATGTCGCTTCGAAATGCAAGAAGAAGGCATGAAACTTCCCTGCCGCCTATAGCAGGTGCTTCCGACACACAAGGTGTTGCAGACACGCATGCGAGAGGCCTTTCCTTTTTACGTTCTCAAGAATAGCGTCGCCTTCGGCACCGTAGCTAGGCCACGGCCAAAGTAAGTGTTCGATGTCTCCCATTTGCCTGCAGGAAGTACACAGTGGCGAATCGGCACACGTCTCGTTCTGTATAACCATGCAGGGGTGTATGCAGAACCTGTCCCCTCAGGATATTGCGTTGTTCCGGGTTTTAATCCAATTCTGTCGCCGTAAATAACTGCCGAGCTGTTCATTTCTTTGTTGCTAAAGAGATATCGTTATTTGACAAATACACGCTATTTTTGAAGACTGGACGACAGTGAAACGTGGCGTGCACCACGACACGCTGGCCACAGCATATTCGCAGGGCGGAAGGCGGGACTGACGTTACGCGTACCACACCCATTGTTCTGCTGTCGAACATGGCATGCTATGCCTTGGCTACACCACGACACTGTAATGTGAACTTTGGATTTAGAAAGAAACAGCACTTTGAAGATCCCGCAATGCCACCATATCTGACATCCCAGTCGGCCGTGCCCAGAAAATGAAGACATCAGCATGTGTCTCGCGTCGCCATTCGGTGCGGCTGAATATCATCTGCCGAGTGCGCTTCGACATGTCCAAATCTCACAGAAGCCGCGTGCCTTATCTCCTTAACCAATACAGGTAATCAAAATGTGTCTCCAGCAACCTGTCCCTGCAGGTATACCGGAGAGCTATTGCTTGATTTTGAAGTCTTCCCATGGATAGTCTCCGTGTCCTTCTCCTTGCACTATCATTCTCGTTGCGCTCTTTTATCGACTATAGATCACGAGTGATTCTCGCATCTTTTAACAAGTTCACTGAAAAAAGAATGCCAAGGTAAAATGCAGCCAGTGGCATTTCTGCTCACTCGCTGGGTGAGTTATGAGCTTTCGATCCTTTGCTTGATTTGCCTAAGTCCTTCGCTGCTTCGACGAAACATCGCAGAAGATGGAAGGCGACTGCAGCCGGTATGCACCTCTGCGATATCGATGCGATGTGTGGAAGTTGCCTCTACATAACGTCACCGAGCCATCTGGCGCACCGAGAAAACAGCACAACATTCCCCGAGCGGAATGTGAACGAGAAGTATGTCGATTTTGCTTCTTCTTTTGCGAACCTAAACAACCGTGTCGACAGATGATCACGTTTTCCTGCCACTGCCGCAGAAGAGGATTCCGGCGATAGGAGAACGAAAGCGTCGAAGCCAAGAGTCGGCTGCGATGACTGTCTTTCTTTTTCTTTTGGACCGCGATTTATACCGTATAGACTCGGGCAAGGGTTGCACTCGTGTAAGGGCAGGATACGGTCTTTATGTGAGGGCGGTACGTATTTTAGTGTACACGGTATTGCCTTCGGGCAACGGCTTTGTTACAATGCATGAATCTACATAGGCTCACCAGGCTGTAACTCGATAGCTTCTATCGCTACACGCTCTTCGTCGGGTTGATGGTGCTGTCTTCTCTACGGACAATCAAATAAGAACATAGATTGGTGTATCGTGTTGTGTTCGCTATCTAACGCAGAACGTCTCTTTTGTTTGGCTCCCGCGTAATTGTGTAATTCTGTCGGCTGCTTTCTATGTAGAAATATTAGCGTCTTTTCGGGCCCAAATCATTGCCCGTGGCCACCGGCCGTGGTGTCTCATTAGGATATGCGCGCTAAGGGAATACAGGCCAAGTCCCCAGGGGCATAATTTCGGTGAGGGCACTATAAAAAGAACACTAGTACACCCACCCCTATGTGCATGTTTACCCTTTATTTCATTATTTGTGGAGCTTATAATTGTGCGAAATACACATCGTTAGTGAATTCAACCCCCTTCTTACGCTTGAAAATATTGTTTGAAACATAAATTACATGGGTGTTTCTCTTTTACAGTAACTCAAAATTACGAGAAAAAAAGCCTCTTTTTTATAAGGAGACTTTATCTTAGAACGCCTTAAAATTTGGCCGAAGTCATGCGAACAGATGTTACCCCCCAGTACTTCTACCAAGATGTCCTGTGGACGCAGACACAACAGGGTAACGTATTTACCGTATATTTATAAGGAGAGCAAGCACTGAACCATGTGGTCGAATGCGCGCGCCAGATCAAAAGCGCCTTCTTCATCGACGCTCCTCTAGAGGGATATTACCGTAACATTATGTTCAAACGCGCCGTGGTTTCTCACTGGCTATGGTGTTAGGCTACTGAGCACAAGGTCGCGGGACCAAATCCCGGCCACGGCGGCCACATTTCGATGGAGGCGAAATGCGAAAACACCCGTGCACTTAGATTTAGGTGCACGTTTGAAAACCCCAGGTGGTCCAAATTTCCGGAGTCCTCCCCTACGGGGTGCTTCATAATCGGAAAGTGGTTTTGGCACGTAAAACCCCATAATTTGTTTAATATGTTCAAGTTTCCAAACCGAGTTGCAGAGCGAGTCTGAAATCCAACCCAGCAAAGCGTCGTAATTTGTGGGCTGACCAAGTACCGTTCTTCTTTGGTGATATTGGTACGACGATCGAGCTACGTTAAGTACAGTTCTGAGTCGGTAGGTGACTCGGTAGAGCTGAAAGCGGTAGCCGTAATATTCAGCCCGATGCCGATCTACTACGGCGTAGCCTCTCGGTGTTACCTACCGAGATGTACGAAGCTAGGCTTCTGTCACTAATCGAATCTGCAATGCAGAACGCGCGAATACGCAATAAAGTTTGTCTGCTGAAGGCTACCACATATAATAGCCCCACTGCCAGATGTGGTACGCCCAATGCATTGAAAAAAAGAAAAAAGAAAAGAGATGCTTACAAAAAGAACACAAAATAAATACGTAGAAAGAAGACGTAAATTCTGTGCGTCGTATCTTCTCAATAGCTGTGCTTGGTAGCTATACTGTCTGTTTTTATTGTATTTTTCTTCACACGGATTCGAGTGCCCTCTTTCCTTCTCATCCGTTCCACTCACATAGGCGTGCATGGTTCAAGTAAATACAGATCTCTATCAGCCTCCAATTTTATTGTTATTCAAATTGGCTCGCTGCATACGCTGGTTCCTCGCAAAGCATTCGCTGTACAGAAGCCTACGGAAGCAGACCTAACAAGCTTCCTGCATCTTACGTAATTTAGTAACATTAGCGAGTCTATCTGCAAGAGCTACGCCTTCGTGCTCAACCTCTTTTCACGTTCGTGGTTCATCGGCCGATTCAATGACTACGGGAAAATCCGTGTGCCACGCTGTTTCACTAAAACCGCAACACGCTTTGCAATTGACACTGAAGAGGACCATTTGCCTAGAGTGATACAAACACACGTTATCCGAAACGCTGCCAATAGGATTGATTCAGTGGATTCGATTGTCGGGGAGCTTCATTAGCAAGACTTCTTACGGAACTAATTACGCGCGCTAATTAATCGGTTTGGGCTCGCAAGCCGGCGAAGGTACTCTTTGTTGGCACGCAGCGCTTCCAGGGGGTTGATTATTTATTCGGGGCGAATTTTCCAGTCGACGAATGAAACGATGACCTCAATTATCAGCGGGAGAAACAAGAGGAACCTTAATTGAAAATAGTCCTCGTGTTGCTTTGTTCATTCTTACTTCAACCTTAAGCGAGGCAGATTGATTCATCTGAACGAATGGAGCACTGTCTCGCAGGATTGGCTGCTAGGTTGGCTGATGAGTTCGGCTTCTCTGTGATACGAAGCACAGTTTATATATACCACATGCGCACGTGTGTTGCTGCTTCAATTTTTGCCTTTCTTATTAGTAATGACAGCACTAGATGTGTCCTAAGAAGCGAAATACAGTACCTTTATATTGGCTTAAGTACCGTCTGTGGTCATGAGCTTCATACACTTTCTGTCGGTTAGTAGCGCTTCGTCTAGATTTTGCACTTATGTCCAAAATGTTCAGGCTTTTCCACATGGCAAAAGTTCGGAAGCGCAGTTCTTAAATTTAGAAGCTCAGGAGCTTTGGGGAGCTTGTATTATGGGATGTTATAGTTGCACGGTGAGAAAAAAGAAACTAGGACACGAAGGAAAGGTCACGAGAAACGACACGTGGTCATGTCCCTTAACTCACGTTCACGTTTTTACGGGCTACGCAGTTATAACATATAATGTTTAAATATAAAGTACGTGACAGTCATTGCAAAGGCAGCTAGTCAACAAAGTAGTACTGGCATTGCATTTTCGACTTCTCATTTCGTTTTAGGTAAATCAAAGGCCTAGAGCTTGTAAATCTATGGAAACGCGTAGTGGGAAAACTCAAGTTAATGTAGTGGGGATTTCTACGATCATGTTTGAATTTGTTTCCAAGGAGGTGCGTGTCATGACATCACACCGCAGTCACAGCGATCACGTAGAGTCAGAACATCGAGACGTTCTGACATTCGGTCCAGCTATGTCGGTGATCTGCTATGCTGCTACGTCTGGTCACGCGCAGTGAGCAGCAGCTTAGCCGACCGCCTAGTGAGCCCGAGGGAATGCCGACACGTCACAATGTCCTGCGCCAAGCTAACTGCCGTCTGCGTGCTGGGGTCGTGACGCGTACGACTTGTGCTTGCTTTTTTGCTGCCGCATTTTGCTGTCAACCATGCCTATGAGCAAACCTTCGTGCCCAGTACGCTCTGCATGAATAACAAGAACCCATACGAATTCCCATGTAGGCCTAGCTGTGTGATCATACGCGATTATTGTTCGTGGCATGCGGGCGCCTCTCATTTTACATGTGAGAAACGAGCCGGCGCCACTTTCGACGCCCCAGTTTTCTTAAACTTATGCTGCGAGCTCGCCGCCCAAAGGGCGATGGTGCAGCACGCAAGCGAAGCAGCGCGGCTCAGTGGAGCCCTGGACTAGGGGCCCAACCCTGCTAAGAAGGTCAAGCGTCTGCAGCGATGAAGACAAAGACCGAGCGCTAAACCCTTAATGGACCAAACAAAGTTTTCTTTCTCTCTCTCTCTTAAACTTATGTGTGTAAAGAAAATAAATAGAGGTATTTTACTAAAATAGCATCCCAATAACGAAGCCTCGTTCGCCAGACGCTTTCAGTCTTGATTCATCAAACCAGGGGACGTATTTTGCAACGATCACTTTCGGCGAAAGTGTCGCCTCGGCGATAGTATCGCCGTCAGCTGCGCGCTGATTGGCTCGTCAAGCATTAACTCACGCCAAGATGATAGTATCGCCGAAGCAATCGTCGCACAATACATCACCAGCAGAAGCTAGTGGCTGTCCTTCGCTGGCAAGCGTTTTTGTTGGCGTTGGCACTGTTCAGTAAATTCCGAAGAATTAAAATTGAGGCAAAATTCGGATGAATTTGCGTCACGCTAATGTGGTCACACATTCGAACAGGCAACCACAGGGTCCTGCCTTGAAGCTTCATACGCTCGGCTGCTTCGCAGGCTTCCTAGCCCGGTTCGAGTAACTGTCGATGCTCTTTGCGGAAGTACTAAGCCTCACGCGAATGTAGAGTATCCTAGCGGTACAGAGATAGGAAGATACAGAGCAGGGCGAACTTTTTCGGGTGAAACTTTGCCGTCTGTGACGCTTGGCGGGAGAATTTGTTCGAATCTAGGAGGACGCGCGCACTTGTTCAATACGGGGGTCGCAAACTGCTGTCGCTCTCGGAAAGCGCTGTTGTCGGATAGTGAAGCAACTTACTGCTGGTTCTCGCATCACCCGGTGCTTAAAAAGGATGCAAGCAATTTAGTTATTGTAGTTTAGAGGACCCTAATAAATTTTGAGCCTAGATATGGGTCGAGAATGGCGAAGCTGTCGGTGTGGCCAGTGGCTTGTTGCAAGGCACTTAATATTCATATTGGCGTGCAGTTACTACAAAGAAACTTTTCTCTTCAATCATTACTGAAAGCTTTTGTACAAAATGAAAAAAAAACAATGAAAGGAGATTACTGCGGAGCGAATAAAGTAGTAAAGCGGTTCTACCTTTGTGCTAATTTGCTACCAAGATTTTACCTCGCCATCTGTCCATCAGTGTAGGGTAGCAAAATCAATTTTTACTTCTGCCTTCCTTGCATTACTCTTTTCTTTTCTTACCTCCATGTCTCTTTCTTTTTCTATACGGAAACGTTCCATATAATATTCCGTTTGCTCCTCATGCTTTCTGAATAATCCTCACGGAATCTTTACGACTCATAAAGATATTTTGTGTAATTTCGATAAGACTCGTATGGAAAACATATAGAATTACTTCGATTCATATACGCTGCAGTAATTCTAGGAGCACAAAAAAAGACAAAATGAAACATTCAACATATAGCGAAAGTTTCAGTGCAGTTTACTTTCTTTAATCCTAGTTGGCTTCATACCCACTGAGTAGGCAGTTACAAAGAATACACCTTCAAGTACACATTTACACACTACAAAAAGTTATAGTTCTTATATGAAATGGCGAACTTAACGTTAATTACTTTTATCACAGTAATCCTTTTTTTCGCAGATTTATTCCGCCAGTTCGATATCCTCCATAAAACGAAGCGTCGCTCATCTTCCAAAGAAGATCCACGGAATAGAGCAGTGAAAAGAGACGTTTATAGTCCAATTCCCTACTTTTTGCTCTTTCACCAGAAGGTGATTTATCCTTAAATAAACTTCAAAAGAGAAATGCCTAATTCCACCATTCATTCAAGCAACTAGTCCTCCCACGACCAGCAACAGTTGGAGTCGGGTCATCTTGCAAGCGTAGAGCGTCAGTAGTTGAACATGACCTCTCATTTTTTTTTTTTTACAGGAAGTCACTTTAAACACATTCCGCAATCGATAATACAAAGACACGGTAATAGCGTGGATCTGACCCTGTTAGGAAAACAGAAAACTTGTTGACTTATTAACACCGCAACACTTGTGTAATCTAGTAGCGTTTTCCCATTGGCGCCCCTCTGGTGACGCAAGACACGTTATCTTTAATGTCATTGGGCGGTCTACGTAATCCTAACGTTTTGCATGTGATATTATGTTACGGTCTCTATAAGGGAATTCTGGATGGCATCCTGTATCACAACGGGGCTCCTCTGCAGACTTCGGTTCTTCCTGTACCCGAGAAAAGGCTAGACTGATAGTATTCTCCATAATTATAGCCAAATTTATGAGCTTTGAGCACAGCTTCAAAAGAGTGAAAAGCTGACTGCCCTTTTTTTCCTACACCGCTCTTCAAATGATTGTGTGGCAGGCGATCAGGTTGTCCTAGATTGTTACCCGTGCTCGAAAAATCACTTATTTCCCGCCTGTTATGTCCAGTACCAACGGCTTACGAGACACACTGCAGTCAAACAACGCTTTCTAGTGAACTCTCCAAAACGTTACCCCGTTCACTGATTTTAGTTTCTCGTGTCTCAGATTTAGCTTCACGACTGAAGCACTTTGCTCATTTGTTCATTCAGAGCACCTCTAACGTTTGTCTGATAAACACATGCTACTCTGAAACTTGATGCTTCACGTTCCGTCTGTATCAACCTCGTCTCTCTATCTTTCTAACGTGATTGATTATGGCGCTTCAGCGCACCTCCTAAGTCAATTTGTGCTGCTTCGTCGCACGACAGACTCTTTGAGACCAACTGCTCGTATTCTTCGCGCCTCACCTCCCCTCCCCCCCTCCACGCACCACGGGCAATCTGGTGATTGTAACTCAATTTCTGTCTCCTAAAGGATTCATGAGGGCGGATAATTGGTCGCTAACGAAATGAAAGAAAGGAGGCGCCGTCTCTATAGACTGAAGTAAGTTTCACGAAGTGAATAATGACCCGTGTGAGACATGCAAATTACGACGGCGCAATGGTGTAACAAGGAAATTTGCGGGGTAGTGGAAGCTCGGAGGCGAATGTTGACACATTTTTTTTTTTGCGATGTATTCCTGGTAAGCAGTAACTTCCAGAGGCGGTGGGAGCCAGGCTGGGCTCCCCGCAGCCCTTGAAGTTTCATGCCAGGTAGAGCACGTGCGCAGTGACACACTTGGCTACACACCTATGCTGGTGCACTCTCTGGGTTCTCGGTTTGATGCATCCCTCCTCCCACCCCTGCTGCATCCCACGATAAAATCTCAAAAGAACACGCTGCAAACTAAATTATACCACGAAAACAGTGTGGCTGTCTCTATGCACATACCTACGCAATTCTAGTTCTCCGCTTGGGTGCTTGGGTATGTATGCTCAAATAAGTTGTTCTTTAGCATACATTTCCACGAAGAAACGGTAAGAGTAAAGTAAAGCTCCGGTCCCACTTAGACTCCTAACAAAACTGCTGCAGAACTTACCTCATGATGAATGTTGCTATTAGCAGTGAAGCTATCAAGCGACACATTGTACGGCAACCGCCCCACGACTTTTATGTATGAGGTGTGTATGCAGCCGTGACTGTATCTTTCTAGGCAGACTGCTCCATCTAGCGGAGCCGCCGCGAGGTTGCCGCGTGGCACGTGTCTGAATATTTATGACACACGTTTGATTCCGTCCAGAATCGGCTATATATTCACTGATTTATTTTTGTCATTAAAGGGGGCACATAGCCAATTGCTCATGCCCAGTTACCACGTTAACACGTTTTTGCTAAAAGTATATGCAAGCACACAGGGAAATGCAGTGGTTACAAATGTGAAAACAATAAATAACAGTCAATGTGACACATATCGCGAGCGGCATATACAACATTGGTGTAGCTGTGCGACATAGACAGCATTGTCGTGGCTATAAACAAGGAACCAACCTGCTTTTGCTAATATGCACGCAGAAACAGAGACAACGATACAGAATTGTGAACATCATAAAAAGAAATAGCAGAAAATATTTCAAAGTTTGCATACAAAACACTAAAACACTTTCACAATATTTTTAAAACAGTTGGACAGTCTTCACATCATGGGCCAGGGAAACAATAAACAGCGACTTATTCCGGAGCACGGTGAGCGATACTGTGTCAACTGTGATCCATACTACGACCAAATACGAGGATTAACAAAGTGTGAAGTTCTAAAGCCGTAAACTAAAACTGTCACAACTCGCTCTAGAAGATGGTTTCAAAGGCGGTTACTTCAACATAGTAGCCCGGTTGCTCTCCCTTTAGACCATGAACTACCTAGTTGCCCATGTTGGTGAGAGAACGATTAGAAACAAACACAGAAACATCGAAACAAACATAAAGATCGCGGAAAGTGCCTGATATATCCTAAGAATTATAAGTGCACTAAAATTTGGGAACATCAGGTTAAACGTCAGCGGCACAGCTGCACCTCGTTGTGAATTAATGATATCAGCGCATGTCGTAATGACTTTTGAATAACAGGAGAATGTGATGACATAAAAACTGATTGATAGAGGACGTAGATAATGAAAGGTACATAGTAGCTCTGTACTGAATATGGCATATAGAGGACGAAATTGCGAAACTATATGACAAAAAAGTTTTCCGTGCATTCAATACAGCAGTGAAGAATCTTCGCAGATGTTCACGAAACCCTCAAGCTAGTTCTTTTTTTAAGCCGTACTAGCCGACTCATATCGGTCGGTAGCATTTCACCTCATAAAGAAACTACAGAAATTCTGAGAATTCTCTACTAATGCGTAAGAATTGTCTGGCACGGCTGTGGCTTCATTTTTGCTTAGCTTCGCTTGCTTGCTTTTCCTAGCTTATGCGCGTCTTCCCATGGCCTTTCCGGGGGTAAAGAATAATTAGGCTTTAATAGACAATTGTCACATTTTATTGCCCCAACAGTTCAAAGTCATTGTTCTTTCTTGGAGAGCTGTCTCTGGTGGCGCTGAATCTTTTCAAAAGCTGGGAGCCAACTAGCCCCACAACGTGTTCTACTGCGATCCCTTTCGTTTGCCGACAAATTTTCCAGGAAACCGACAACGTTGTTCCCATATGAATAGAGCAGTGTCCCACGGCAGCATAACAAGAGCGCAAGGAAGCAACCGCCAGCGCAGTCACGTCAAAACTACGCGATGCGTAAAACAGGGCCGTGCAGGGGAATCCATGCATGCATGCCCGCCACTTCGGCGACAACAAAGTGCGTTAGTGGAACACCGTGTCTCTGCGCAATCGTCGTGCATATTACAACTTTTGTGTGACTCGACTTTTACATAGCGCGTCTCCGTTTCGGGCACATAAATTGCTCGGACGGAAATTGCAGCAGAAGCAAGTGGAACGCAGCCTTGACTTATAAAAGCCGTAAAAAACGCGCAAAATGTGCACTAGTTTTGCGCGAAATATTGAACGCCAGAAATCCGCTTGAATGCGCCGCGACATGGAAGCTTAGAACGGCAGAAAGCTGAGCTAGTTGGCAAGGACTCATTATGCAAAAAAGATGTGAGGCGTGCAGACTGGACACAAGAGAAGAGTGTTGTCCACTTCTCTTCTCTTGTTCCTGTCTGTACGCCTCACCTCTTTTTTGCACATGGAAGCTGGCGTTCGTGGTTTTGTTTGGCATGCGGCCATTAGACTCGAGAGCTTTGACAGAAGAAACTTACAGCTGACGCTGGTTAAACAGACCTAAAGTATAACGCGTCTAAAGTATAAGGTATCAGTTCAAGCTATTCTCTAAGACTGGCTTCCTTACTACGATAAAAAAACATTATTTTAGAGAAAGAATAAGCGGGGGAAGTACAACTAGAGTCGACAGTGCTTATAGCAAGCACGTCTTTTTTCTTCAGAATAGAGCAGTCCCTCATAAGTGGTTTCGCCCTCAATCTCTTGCGCTATAACAGATGAAACATTGAATCCTTCTTGGAAAGCACGACAAATCTTGGCCCGTCAACTTGAATCTGGCATGCGAATGTGTACTAGGAATCACTCGTGATGGTAACTTGTTTTCGTTAACACTATATTATTCGGTATATTTATTGAGCCACATGTGGCCTCTAAAATACCAATTAGGGAGTTTAATTGCATGCCGCCAAATAAGGGTACATATATCTTTTGAACTGCGACCACGTGGCGACATCACCGACAAGCAAGCAAACGCTCCGTAAACATTGCCTTCAAGTTACGTGACCTTTAGAGATGTTATCGACAAGACATCTCATCTTGAAGGCTGTAAGTCTTGCTAGTTTTCCGAAAAAGACAGAGAGCTAAAATAACGTCCGCAGTTTTCGATTAACGACAGACGGAAATGTCGCAAACCTTTTACCACCGACTTCATGTGGCCCGAATGTGCAGTTTATGTTCCCGCCGTGGGAGCCTTTCCTGTATAAATACAACGGCACAGTAAAGCTGGCGAGGGTAAGCCCTTTATATGATTACCTTCAGGAAAACCAATTCATAAGTAAGTGTGTACATCGGTGAGTCTTGGTCGTCACACTTCTTTCCACAGGGTGCACTCACGATCATGCCCCAGAGCGTTCCGGAACTCCAAAATTACGGTAGAACTCATCTCACGATGACTGCCGGGTTGGTAATGTTAAACTGTTCTTACGACATCGCTTGGAAATTAGAACTCGAAGCCCATTTCCGTTGAAATTGGCTACGACATCAACAAGGTCGGGTTCGTGAGACGAAGTACCTTAGTTTAGATAACGAAATGTTCGCCATAGGATTGCCACTGCGGTACGTGCCGTGTGCAACATCGCACTTGTCTTACTTCGGTTTCCAGTTCTGACGATTCGGGCATTAGCTGTGCGCACAGAACTTTCAGCACAGTGCAACTTGGAAGGTGCGGCGGTACAAAAGAGATAGCAGTAGAATATCTAAGGAGGAGCGTTCGTAGAATTGCCCCCCAGAAAATGAAGAAAGCCTGAACGCCGCAAAGTTCCATTTATTTATTAAGAATCATTTCCACTGTGACGAAGGCGTGTGAGGGCCCAAACGTAAAATTTTTATTAACTTCTCCATTCCCGTCGGCGTCTGCCTTGTTTTCTTCACCGCCAACCACATATGTGTAGATTGAGTTACAAAGGATGTAATAATCGCAGTACCCGACTGACCTTAAAGTGGGCGAAACAGTGACCCTAATAAAGCGAAAACATTACGCACGCTCCCTATTAGCTCGACAGAAACAATACAGTAGCAGACAAACGTAGAATACATAACTTCGTCGTCAGCCGTCAAGGTACATAATTTGTTAATTTTGCCGAACTGCTGACGACATGTGCAGACGCACCCGTTGGTTGTTTATAACGCGGCACGACCCAATGACAATTCGTGTATCTTGACTTCTGTGACGACACGATATGTTTGTTTTAACAAACAACGTGCTGGAAGAACACTATATTTGCAAAGTTAAACAAATAAACATTCAAACATATCCTTAATTACCTTTGAAGCTAAACCTAAACATCCATGCATTCGTTCCCCAAATTCTGCGTTCCGTTCTTGCCGGAATGTTCGCACGTTTAGGTGACATGCTGATAGGGGCCCGCGAATGCACTGATATTTCTCGATAACAATTTCATTTATAACAATAACAATAAAAATTTATGTGTACCTGATTTTGAGCATTAGCTTCGTCGCACTGAAACACTGTGCGGTATGACATTAGTTTTTAGTTTGAAGGCTAGTAAAGGCTTTCTTCAAAACTGAGACGTAGACTTTGTTCAGTTTCAAGTGTTGAGCACGAAAAGGAAAGAAACCGACGACTAAGTTCAGCAGCTTTTAAAGAGTAGCAAACAACTGGAGCCAACACTTTCACATTCATAGCCCATTTCGTGGGTGTACCGAGCCTTAAACACTCGGAGCCAGCAACTCGTCCAGCGACTGTACGCCTCTTTGTGGCACAGACTACAATGCCTGCGCAGAATAATGTATATGAAACAGCAAGCCCGCCTACACGAGCACTCTCGGCTTTATGAAGATAAACGATGTACATGAATTCATCCGTTGCATACGCCCAGAGGCCGCTTGTATACTTACTCGGTCATTCTTTATCTTCCTTGCTTCTGTTTCTTCGTTTACGCTTCCCTTAGTATTCAATAAAAAACGCTCATTCACAGACACAGTCAACGCCCCGCCCCAAGGAAGGTCAATACGTGACAGTATATGGTACATCTCCTCCAATTCCAGCAGAAGGAAACTTTCAGCCTCAGACAATTGCTCGCTGGGACAACCTCAGTATTAAGAGATAGCAACTGGGCGTCTGCTGTTAGAGCACTCTTAAGAACACAAGGTCTTTCTGTCCTCGACGCCGCGTTGCTGTTGGTCCTCAGACCCAGTACACCGGAACCCCGAAAGGCAATCAAGAGAACAACGTAACGGACGATTTCAGATAATGGTGGCACAGTCGGCTAATACGATCTCACATTGGTGGCGCTTGCGGGGACTCGTCGCCTTGGGTTGTGCGCGTCGAGAAAGACTGCATGTACAATGTATTCAAGTAATCTCTTGGCCAGACTACAGCGCATGCGCAGACATTTTTGCTCCGAGCCGTGTTGCAAGTCCTACCACTGGAGAAGAAGAAGAAGATGCGAGGAAGTAATGGCGCAATCATGTGCAGTCAGTTCACTGTGAAACGAAGTGTTCCGGTCTCGTTTTCAAAGCCAGTCTTGAATGCAGTGAAGTATTCAGCTATAGCTGGAAGCATGACAATAGACCCTAGAAAAGACTCCTTGAGTTACGGAATATCCAAAGTCATTAGGGCATACATGTAGCACATATAAAACATTGAGCATTATGGAAAGGTTTGAAGGAATCAAAGAAAAGCAGAAGGCGCCGGCTTTCATATACCACATTTTTCTTATTTGTCATTGCCTAAGAGGCACGGTACTATATATATTTATACTAAACTATTATACGCTCCGAATCTTTTTCTCCTCCCCTTTTTCTATGAAATTTCTTATAAGTGGACTAAGAGAGACTGTCCATACATCGTAAAAAGGTGAGAAACAGCCGATTTTTTTACGTATTACCAATGGTTCTAGTTGGGACTGTGTCGATTAAGTCATGTTGCCTAGACCTGTCAGAATCTATGACAAAGAGGCGAAAAATAAATGCACAGCAAGATATATGAATTAGATTGCATTCAGAAGTTGCCGCAAGTAACAATGGCGTGCTGCCATAGTCTATTCAGAATAATAGTTAGTGATGGGTCTAATTACGAGACTTTTGTTTCAGGTTAACTTCCAGGACCTTTTTATTTTTTGTTTCTCTCTTCCTTGCGTCCGGCACAAGAAATTTTCGCACCCGTTCACTCCGTAATAAATTCTAAATACTATCGGCTCTTGAAGCGCACCATTGGCTCTGGAGAAAGATGCTATTTAAGTGATCGTAATCAAATAGCGAGACAGACGACAACGAGAAGAAGCTTGTTCGAGGCGTCTCCGGTAGTGGTAGGGTCGCTGTCTGTCGTATATCGCTCCATTATCTTAAAAATGAATGAAGTCAAACTCGCTAACTCCTCGGCTCTAACTGCTTTTCTACTGCACTGGGACACCATGGTAGTTAGTCCTCTGAACTGGCAGACATGACGTCAACGAACGCTATTCTAGGAACAGGCGTTCTGACTCTATACCGGCGTTCTCTGATTGTCTGCTCGACTCAACCTGTCTAATGTATTATCAGTGGGAGTAGCAAGACTAACCAAGGACCTGCCGTTGCGAAAGTGTAGCCTGTGGGCGTCCTCACGCAATTTTCGCACTTCGCTTTCGTCTTCGTTGCACAACCTACGCGTTTGGTCCCGCAAGACACTCACTCTTCTCGGCGCGACAGCCTTGTAGTTTCGAGCTCTGTAAGGGACTCACTCGAGTGTGTAACGATAAAACAATATCGCAAGTTACCCGGGGGATTTGTACCGGTGTCTCAGTGAGGTAGCTTTGCTGTCTTTGTCGAATGTCATCATGCTCTCGAGAGGATTGCAGCCTTTACCTTCCGTCGGTTAAGGCGCTTGTTACGCGCACGGCATCACTTATTTAAGGGATTACTTATCGATCCCTTGAAGGCCCCTTTCGGGTGTTTCGGACGAGCTAGCACGGAAAAAGCCACTGCACCATTACAAATTTTGTACAAAAAGAATTCATGAAATGCGTGGTGAGATACATAAACAGAAAAAGTAAAATACATAACTAGCAAGGCAGAATAAGACAGGTTAGCAGGTGAATTGTTCCGAAGTTCATTGCTTAAATTCATTTGCATTGCGCTCAATGACGATATATTCGGGCAATTCATCCGAATCTATAATCATAGCAGGCAAGAAGGACTGGTTAAACTCGAGTCAGGTCACTTAAGCGCTTAACGCTTGGGCATATGCAGTGTGTTCCATTTTATACAGTTGAGAATGACAAAAAACCGGAGGGTGCGCCACGGCATAAACTCACACATCACCAGGGGAGATATCTTGGAGATGACCTCGTTCTGCAAGGGACATGCTATAGGAAAATGATAATGATGACGGCAATGATTGCGATGACTTTGTCGCTCGATTTATAGCTTAGATTAATGTTGGATCCTCTCTGTAATCCTCGAAGTCTGGAATACGTTCACTAAGTGGGTAAGTTCCGTTAAACTACGGGCCAACTCCTCAAACAACGGATGAAAGATAAAAGTCAAGAATAGATCTGGGAGATGGCGATGCGAACCTGAGCAGAGGAGGAAAATAATTGCACTAACCACAGTACTGGAAGAAAAAAAAAACGGAAGAGAGAACGAAGGCAGGACGTGGCGGCTCTGCGTTACTGAAGACGAAGAAGAGCCGTAAGCCGAATGAGCGGATAGTCAAACTAACCCAGTGAGTACAAAACGATGTAAGATAGAACGCAAATCGACGCCGGCCGCATGTGATACAAGGACAGGAACCCAAATATACCAATACCGACGAGCAGGATGCGCTGTCTTAAATTATTGCATGGAAGACGGAGTACGGTTTGAGAGACACGGCTGCTTTGAATGCAGGTTCGAAGAAACGGACTGTGAAGGGTTCGGGCTGAGGGGTGAGGCGGGGAAGAGTACGTTCAGCTTAGCGATCCTGGCGACGTTGGTGGCTTATGCGAGGAAATCAGAGGCGATTCCTGGCAGCTGACAGAAGACTATCACACTTAGCCAGAACGCTTCTAACGCTTCTTCTATTCATTTACCCCGAGCATGCTTGAGCACAGAATGGCTTTCGCCATCGTGGCCCGAGACCTTGAGAGCAAATGTGCCCAGAGGAAAAAAGAGGCTACGTGAGGGTAGAAGCCTTCTTTGTTTGTTTCTCTCGTCTTTTAATTTGAGTGACTACACTCTAAAAATTTTAACACCCTTAAGGGTGTAAATGACTTGTCCCATGGGTGACACCCTTTTTGGGTGTATTGCTACACCCCAAGCAACGTGGTGCAAATTAACACCCCACAAAAGAAGGGGTGTTAATATGACGTCACCTTGCCTATGGGTGTAAAACAAACAACACCCTTTCTATATGGGGTGTAACACAGACACCACACTTTCAATATGGGTGTAGCATGGACAATACCCTTCCAAAAGGGTGTTATCCCTGCAAGTATTTTAGCGTTCACTACAGCCATGTAGTTAATGGGCAGACTAGCTGTTGTGAATGCTGCCTAGCCTTAGCTATGGTACTACCTTGTTCAGTATGAGCCGGAATCTGTGAGGCGTCGTCATATTGCGCTTCTGCTCCGTCATGTGGTAGCATAACGTGCGACCCTTTCAGGCAAAAAAATTCAGTTTCATGATCACAGCAATGCACACGCCCTATGCTTTTCGTAATCTTCCTCTGCAGTGATAGTACACTGCCAGTAGGATGCAGAGCGCAATAACAACGCGCGCTGCACTAAGGACACAGGATCTCCCGCACCTTGGTGCACCAGTACTTATCACTCCGTGGAAACAGCACACAGCCAAAAGCATGGTTAAGCATGGTTAGAAAAATTAAAAACCTCCACTTTTCTTGGTCACAAATTTTCGCAACACCAGCTCGACCAGGAGGGAAAGACACCACAGCTCGTTGTTGTAGCTCATATTGAATGCAATAGGGCACACGCAATGCATGGATTGGCATACGTTTGCCAAGCAGTTCTTTGCCGTTTTAAGCACATATTTTATACCTCTATTCATCAAAGTTGTCATTTATCTCCACGGGATGCTTCTACTAGTACTTTCACATATGTGACTTAAAGGTAGCACTGAAAGCCAAAGAACAAAGTGCAACAAAGCGCTTCCACTTAGAATAATGTTTCAGCATTTATGAACAAAACAGCATGTGTAGCTGTGCATGCTGTTCAATATATAAGCATGCACTATTTCCTGAAATATATGTATGCTCCACTTACTGCCAGTGACCTGCTTATACCCAATAATTTAGTTTATTTTTCACCATGTGCTTGCATTGAATATCCCACAGGCATTGTAAGTTAAGCTACCAGAATAAAAATCAGCTGGTCTAAAGTTACCTAATTGAACAAAATCATTGTAAAATCTGGGACGAAATGTCAGAAGGAAAGTATTTATTATTTCATTAAAGGCAAATGGTAACATAATAATGTTTGCACATTTTAAAATTAAAAAGGACGAGAAGGAGTAAAACCATACCAATACAAAGACATAAGCACCGAATAATGGCACAGGCTTGCTCAATTAAATTTCAAGCAGAACAGCTTTTTTTAAATAACCTCACTACGAACTATCACGTTTTCCTTCGAAAAGCACTGAATCTTATTATAAAGTAGAAAAATAACCGATCACATAAGTAAGAACAAGTCTGAGTGTGTCTATGTTAACACAAGGATAGAAAGTTGGGCGAGTTGGTACAGTAACATGATCTTGGATTGTAGCGCGAAGTGACACGGACACAGACTAGAAGCAGACAGGATGAGCGCTAACTCTCAACTAAATTTTTATTGAAACGAAGAACATATATATATGTATAGGTGACTGCAAAAAACCACAGCATAAGAACATGACAAGGTATGAAGACATCACTTAAACATATCGGGAAGTAAGGAAGTAAAAAAAGGAAACATCAAGACTACTTCAGTTTAACACACGTGTTGTGAAGATATTGAAATTCGCATTACAACTGGCCGTCTTGGTGATGGACACGCAGATAGACGAGCAGCCATTCCACTGAGACGAGAATGTTGAGGGCTTCGCATGGAAGTCTGCGAGACACTGCAGAGTAGTTCTTGGTCCACGTGAAGGAGGTTGCTTGCATACACGTCTGGGCCACCATACTGAATGCATGGTGGTACCGGAATCTTTTCCCGCTGCATTGTGGTCAAAAAGCATGGTTAAGTTTATATAATATTTAATATGCAAAAAAAGAGGTGAGGCATGCAGACAGGACACGAGAGTAGAGTAGTGAACACGAACACGAAAGACATGAAAAATTTCATTAAATTGTTTTAATAGATAAAATTTTTATGCTATGTGTCATTCATTATGAGGATTCATAACCGCAACATATTTCACATATGAGCAGGTAGAATTATCAGCTTGGTCAGTTTGTACAAGCTCGTTTGAGGCAAGAAATGGAGTTTCACAAACAAAACCTCAACATTCTTGACTGAAAAGGAACACATGCAGTCTTGTGAGTGGGAATTGCACAGTTCAAGAAAAACAAATTAAAACTCACACACCGATCCTGAAAAAGGAATAAGCACCTGCTACTGCAAAAAGCTAATTAATTGATAGGTTTTAGTAGCACAAGGGCATCTTTGGCCAAAGAGCGCGAAGTCTATACTGCAAAAGATAAACTTAGCGCATCTTTACAAAGCAAATATATAAAGATGACTAATGCCTCTCTGCCCTACAGTTGCTTTGCTCTAGCGTGAAGTCATTTTAATGCATGCACACGCATACACACGCTACACCCAAGTTTAACAGCTGCAGAATTAAAATTGAGCAGCAACGAAGTCGCAACCTTTAACCCTTGATCCCAAGCTGTACTAGTGACTGGAGGAAGTACCAATATCGCCAATGACGAGTCACACTCTTTCTGCCCGATGTTATGCTGCTGTCATTGTCAAAGATGAGTTACAGTCGGCATTGAGGGAAAGCTGCCCTCAAGAGCAGCTCTTATTTTTGTGTTATTTTTAACCAGAGACCACTGAAGTAATATATATTTAGAATGAGAATGACACCCAAAAATTGAGTACGCAAAAAATTTGGCAAATTTGGTACATTTTTCCGGAATTAACTTGGGGGTTAATGATTAAAGCGGCAATCCAGAAACTAGAACAAGTTTTTACATGTTTGCTACCAGTGAATGCTAGAAAATATGTTGGCATTCTGTAGTTTCGTCCAACAATGCAAAAGGGATTCTTAATAACTGAGGAAATAAATGGAAAAGTATCATGAAGTATTTCGCGAATGTAATGCAGAATCACTCAACTTCTGTTACTATATAATCTCCACTTGATTAACCTGCACTTTCTGAACTAGTTCAGGAGGTGCTGCATTTCACTACTCATTACACCAGTTCAACGTGGCAGCAACTGCACGTTGTGATTTGTTTTACTTAGTGCAGGCTTTGTACAGGGCGAGTTCACAGCATTCCCCACACTTGGCCGAAAGGTAGTGCATGTTTACGCAACGGGTGTGGTGCCGCTTCTGCACGAGCGAGGTGCAGAAATCAGTTTCATACAATAATTACTAGAGGGAACTCTGACGTTAGTGTCTACAGAAGATCAAACAAGAACGGCTTCACCAGCATGGAAATTATGGGAAGTACATGGATTTGCCTAAGCTTCATCTGTTTGGCTTCAAACGGCTTTGCGACTTTGTCAAATACTGTGTAATAAATAAATAAACATTAAAATCGTCCGATGACAGGATTCAAACACAGGAACTCTAGAACAGAAGTCTGATATTGAAACCATTAAGCCACGGAGGCATGTAACGACAAGCGAGTGCAACGCCCTGATGAATTTATCGCGGGCATACCAGTGCCTTGAGACGCTTGGCGCCTTTCAATTTGACCACCTGGACAAGCTCAATCGCTGCAATTAATAGCAATTGTGCGTGTTGGCGCCGTCTTCTGCACTTCGAAGAGCATAGACTGCGCTGAAATCGACAATAAGATTTATATAGTGTATAATATACGAAGCCACAAGAACGTTTGAATTCACAAGCTCGAATATCAGACAAATCCATGTGCTTCCCACCATTCCCATGGTGGTACGACTGCAGCGCCAGAGTTCCCTCTAGTAATTACTGTAAGAAACTCTTATGGCAGAAATAACCGAAGTGCCTGGCATTTTGTTTTGGAGTAATAAACTAAGTTTTTCTGTCCTATAAATCTTACTGGTCATTAATTCCAAGTTTTAGTGCAGCCACGTGTCTAGTAGGCATTTGTGGTATTTTGCATAAACATTGCAAAGCCAACTGTGATGAATGTTCACTCTGGTAAATTGTTTATGATCGAGTAGCATAGACTACTGAAGCAATCTCTGGAAGGCAAGTGAAGTAATTTTCTTATTAGCAGCCTTTAAACAGCATTCGAGCATATGACACATGCACCTCAGATATGCAGATGATATTTCCTTGACTCAGCAAGAAGCGATGCTTCATGTTCCACGAGGCTACTTCAATCAAAGCAGTATTGGTGCTCTCTAAAAACAATGCCAATGCAGATGATTCAAATATTCTTCAGGGGCAACAGTTATGCCTGAAATCATGCTAGATTAGCTTCTTTAAACACATGATCAGACCGTGTTAGAAGTGCTTCTTAAAATCCTCCTATTTATTAGACTAGTCATATATCTGTACACAAAGGCAACTAATTAGGTCCCATGCTATATCATCATCTTTACAAAAGCTTCACTTAGTCATACACATGCTGTGTTAAGATTTGAGACCACATTGAGATGCTGAACAAGGTGAATTCATTATTTTTCAAATGAAGCTCCTGTTCTTCCAAACGAGAAGAAAGGATACTGAGGGTCAAAATTTTTCTGAATCACAGCTGGAAGATGCCAGGAAAGGCACGTGGAAACTTACTTGTAAATTTTCTATTTAAATGTAGAAATGATAAAGGGAAATGAAAATGGTAAAAAAACAACCAGGCGTGGGGGGAGAACGAACCTACAGCCTTTGCATTACGCATGCGATGCATTAACCACTGTGCCACCGAGGCAGCATTGAACCGTCCACAATGGCCCCTCAGATTGTCGACGCTCGAACGCGGCCGTAGTACCACAGTGGTTAGTATACCACTTGCGTAATGTGAAGGTTATGGGTTCGTTCCCCACCCACAGGTGGATATCTTTTAATCCACTTTCATTTACCCAGAATTTATCATTTCTATACTTCATATAAAAAACTTAAAACATGTTCCTTTATGCTTTCCTTGGCCTCATTATCTGCTGGCTTCTTCCCGTTCTGTTACTTCAAACACTTATACATATTCTAATCTGGTAAGTAAACAGCTTTTGCATGATGCTGGAATGCAATATAAAACATTATTGCAGGGCCGTGTTGTGTAGAATGCCTTACATTGCCCAGGCAAGGTGTATTAATGTCAATCTGAAAAAAAAAAATTCCCACTCTAGGCAGAAATGCTGTGTACTGCTGTGTGCAACAGGGTTTAACGAAAACAACTTGTTCAGAAATAAAGCCACCAAACAACGAGGAAATATGAGAACTAGATGAAAATTTGTGCAGTTGCATGTTAAAAATTTAGCACAGCAACAGATGAAGTCTTAATGAAGGAAGCGTGAGGATGGTTTATTTTGGACACACGAGGCAATGTACATGAAAGATGCATATGAGCTTACACGTGGAGAAATATTGTTTATGTAGCAGCTAAACTACGAACAGGCCTAGAACACACTGATACAAGGTGTCGAGCATGTAAATCTTATCATGCCCTAAAGTCAAAGAAACATGGCTGTTTCGCATGATTCGCTACACATGGCTGGCTCACACAACTTAGCCACTGCTATATATGCCTTGTAATTACCAGGTGGCCTGTGTGACACGTGCAAGCTTTGAATATGTACAAGTGCCACGTAGCTGGACAGCACCAATGTAATGACGTTTGCCATCGTTTTGAGGAAGTGAAACCAATTCTTGCATTTTTCCTAATTAGGTAATTAGTTATTAACGATTATTTAACTGCTCAAATATTATATTCAAAGCAAAAGTGTCAGTGTGAAAATTGTAGAGCATCCTGAAACATTCCCAATCCAGCTTTCTGCTGCTCAATAGGTGCAACAATTTTTTTTTCAAGCTTGAAAGAAGCCAGTGTATACATGCAAGAAGTGCTGTGCAACTAGCCACTCGTGCACCTGAACACCATTTGGCTCCTCCTTTCATGCTTGAAAAAAACTTTTCAAAAAGAATATTTTAGAAATTGATTAATTATAATTGACTATGTATTAGGCAAAATGCATGAAATAGTGTGACTGCCACCTTCATTTTCGGCGACATGAATTGACTCCATTTTCATATCCAAATCCAGCTATACATGGTGCGTGTTTTGAACTGGTTCTGTAATTTAGGCTGGTTTTGACTAATTGAAGCTTCGCACCTTAATAATGGAGTCAGCCTAAAAAGAAATTGGTACATAAACGGTCGCTGTCAGTACTCCATACTCCTTTAACTTAGTGCAAAGTGCTTGTGAGCCAAGAAGTTGGTAGCTCTAAGCAGTATTTCTCATTTTGACCTGGTGTTATAGCCCACTTACTATGATGCCATGCTGCTCAGTCATGCTGGTCCCAGCTTCAATCTAGGCAATGGCAGCTGCCCTCCAATGGGGGTAAAATGCAATAACGCTTATACACTTAGATTCAGGTGTACATTAAAGAAGGCCAGGTTCCCAAAACTTCAGGTTGTGACTTTGGAATGTAAAAGCCCATAATTAAATTTTAAAATCTAAAGTTGCTTTATTAGGAACAGGGGCATCATTTTGAGCTTTTACTGCACTGCCATGGCACCAAGAAGCTCCGAGTAAATAAAAACAATTTCTTAGACCATGTACATATCTTGCAAACATGTACAAACACTTCTCTGCATGCACCTCTGTTGCTGTTATATTTAGATCCGTATGCCAAGGTGGGCTATGGTGTTAGAACATGTTTCAAACTTGTTTTCTTTTTTTACCGCTTTAAAGTTGTTGGTTATATTGCATCTCATTGTGTGTCGAACGCACATTTCAATGCATCAATTTCTTCAGAAAGTGCACTCCTCTTTATTCATTTGTGCATGCAAAAAGGGTTCAGAAGAACTGCTTTCTGAAGATCTGTATAACAAGCAAAAAACAATTCTATGTAGGCTGCACAAAGAGAAAGGATTGGTTTGTAAATAAGTTATTTAGTTCTTAAAAAAAGAGGCAGCTGTCAGTATTCTATTCCAAAATAAAAATTGCCCCTACCTGGCTCTGCTTCATTTTCCGATGCTGATGGTCCATTCGGGGCACTAAACTGATAGGCTGCACTTTGGCCATGTCGGGTGTGCTGTCACCAGGCCCAAGGTCGATCGACATCCTCACCAAAAGTAGAGTCCAAACGCTATAAAAAAAACATCTCATCATTTTGCTATCAGTTTTGTCATCTTGCGTGTTTCACACACGGCCGTCAGTGAAATATTTCGTCACTTGGATACTGCAAAAAATTCAAGCATTTTCTGGCAGCCAAGCTGAATACACAGTAAATGGAGAACATTAAAGAGCAAATGCAGTTGTCACATTAGATTGATCAAGTACAGCAGAAAGGGAAATAAATCAGTGATACTGTGTCTGTTGGCTTTGAATGCAAGAAACGTAAAAACAGGAACTTGCAGCCACGCCAGTTTGAATTTGCCGCGTTTGCTACACCTCGCAACAAGTTTGGCATCGTCCGGTACTCGGGGATAGTAATCGCTTAAAATCAAGATGAACGAGCGTCGGCATAAATTAACAGGATACTTAACCGGGCAATATTGGCGCATAAAACAACTCACGTAGCGAAGCTACTGTCAATTACCCGATGACGCATCTGCGGGCGGTGCGGTTTGGGCGAACAATTCAAAAAGGAATGAGAGTTTCACTTGTTTCACGCCTACTAAGCTAAGACAGAATTTGAGTTTCTTCCTAAACTATACTGGATATTTACGCTCCGAATAAAACGCTGGAAATTTTGTTACGTCACATTGCATACGTATGAAAGTGAGGAAATAAGCTTTTATTGTTTTCGGCCCAGACGGCATGCAGCAGCTACCACTCTCATGCAACAAAAACATGAAAGTGGTACTCGCGGCACGGAAAACAAACATATACAGCGCCAACGTTACGCCCTTTGGAGTTGGAACTAAGCACGATCAAGCCAGTTAGTTTTCTAGCTTTCATAACGCCATGGAACACGACCAAACATCGAGCGAAACAACTGTGTGGTCTGGAAAATTATTACCGCTTCCATTTATATACCTATCGCTGCCACAAGCAAAAGTCAATGGGCTAGCTGTCCACAAGCGGCAGATTAGACTGACAGCAACATATTACGATAACACAAAACAATTTCCACGCTGACTTAGCAGCCGCGGTATGCGCTAAGTGCCACAGTTCTCGTTTGCCGCTCGAAATTCACACCATGATGACGGTCACTGCATCTTTCACATGAAATATTGCACGCTTCGCGCCGGAGCTCAATAGGAGGGCGAAACGCATTTGCACGTACCTGAAATCCGCATGCCGGAAACCCGTCGAAGCTTCCGAGAACGGGGCACACAGCCATACACTCGTACAGCGGCTTGACTTGGACGTGAGGCACTTCTATCAAATATTTCACATGCGACATGTTTCACACCGATTGCGCGAACACGAGAAAATGCCGCAGGTCGCAATGCGACGCCGTGCACCCGTGCATCTACCGATGAGCTGCGTGCACGGATTTGCAGAAAAACAGAACTATGACAAAACGGCCGGCGTGAAAGGATGGCGACTCTCGTTGCGGAGACGAAGCGGACGAAGCAATGTTGCCAACTGTTGGTTCCGCGTTATGCCGGCGGTGGTGGCTTTAGTGGCGTGTGTTACGGCTGTCTATTTTTTTATTTCTTTTCCCCAAACAGTATAGCTAAGATGAGTACGTTGTTTGAATTTTTAACTGTGTCGTTTGGCATTATCTTTTTGTCTTTTTATGCTATTAAGCGGCCAATTATGGCCTCCCAGGTTCGCGCACGCCAGCTTCGCGCGCAAATCTCGGAGGCCATTAGACAACTCGTTAGGAAATGTCGTTCTTGTCGTTGTTAACGTTTCATCATCGTTTCTTCAACTGAGATAGAGAGGTGGTGTCCCTTTTCCCGGGGTTGGGAGGGGGCGATCAAGACGGCATCGCTCAGCGGGTGGCGGAGGAGTAGGTTGGTGTTGGTTGTAATCGCGAAATTCGCGAACCCTGCGATTTTTTTTTTTTTTTATAACGTAAGCATTCTATACTTACCCAACAAGAAAAACCATCCGTCCGTCATTCCGTACCGCACGATATCTTTCAAAATAGAACGCGCAGCAGCGAGTGAATTCACCTTCGTGCTAGCTCTCGCTTCAACGCGACCGAAGCGGCGAGAACACTGCGCTCACGAAGCTTTCAGCTAATGCCGCACTATGCGCTTTTCGCAGATCACTTTCAAGATAGGTGTACGCGCGTCTGTTTTCAAAGCGAAGTAAACGGTGAGAACACAGCGCGCGAAGTTTTCAGCAGTGGGCACACTCTGTCCACAATGCTGTTCGCTTTCAAGATACGGTTCGCGCGGCCGGGCCACAGGCAGCCGCCGCCGGACAACGGTTGATAATGGTTCGACGCGGATGAGAAGGGCTAAAGAGCGATAACGGCTCAAAACGAACGGAACTTCACCAGCGCACCTGGCCCCGCCACCTGCAGTACTTTGCTTGCACCATTCACTTGGCGCCGCCGACCTCAGCAGTTCGTGTCGCCGCAGCGCTGTCGCTTATAGTCGTCGGATCAAGTCTCAAAACATTAATAACGACATGGACTGCGTGTAGATGAGGAAGAGTCACAATGCTTACACATACTTAGACAAATCCGAGAGGAGTTCCTGTGGGATTTTTTTTTTTTTACGGGAAATGTGCAGTCAGCGGTGACCCAGAGTTGACAATGCATGTAAGAGGGGTGCCAAGCTTTTTTTTTTTTTTGTGAGAGTCTTGCCCAGCTCCCAAAGATCTGCTCAAGCTAAGCCTTGCTGATGGCTGTATGTTTTTTTTTTTTTTTTATTGTCGCATGCCCTCGAACTGCCACGAATCCTACAGTGTATTGACATTAGAGCATTATTCACGTCCAAAGGGAAATGCAGCCGGTAATTTGGCTGCCTAAGGTTTGCGGCCCGGCGGCAGCTGCCCTCCCCTCCCCCGTTTCCGTTGACAAGTTAGGGGGAGGAGTCTACAGCAATCTTACACCCCCCTCCCCACAGTGGCGTAGCCAGAAAATTTTTGCGTGTGAAGGGGGGGGGGTGTCCCAATTGACCGTGGAGGAGGAAGGAGCGGGGCCATTGCCATAGTAAAAAAAAATTTACTGTTAGTGAGCGTTACAAGTGCCCGGCGTGCCCCACTTGGCCACGCCGTTACTCCTCCGCCCCCTCCCCCCACCCGCAATCGACGTAAATCGAGCTATCAGAACGTGCATGACACGCATGCATGACATAACATGAATGACATGCCGCGAAGCTGGCATAGATGTCGTCACATAATCATCATCATCATCAGCTTATTTTGACGTCCATCGCAGGACGAAAGCTTCTCCAGCGATCTCCAATACCCCTGTCTGGTGCTAACTGGTTCCACGTGTCTTTAAGTTTCCCAATTCCATCACGTCCACATTATTCTCTGCCGTTCGCGACTGTGCTTCCCTTCCCTTAGCACACATTCTGCAACTCCAATAGACCAGCAGTTCTCTCCCTTACGCTTTGCAATGTATGCCCAGCACGACTTCTTCGTTTAATGTCAACCAGAATATCAGCTATCCCCGATCGCTCTCTAATCCACATCGCTGTCTTCCAGTCTATTATCGCCATGCCTAATAATTTTCATTCCATCGCTCGTTGCGCGGTCCTCAACGTCTTCCCAAGCTTCTTTGGTAACTTCCAAGTTTCGGCCCCATACGTTAGTAACGGTAGAAAGCAATGATTAGCAGTAAGCTCCCTGGTCATGATTTAGTAATGCCTGCCGTAAGCTCTCCAGCAAATTTTTTTTGTTAATTTCCTTGATCAGAGGCCCCTGCGAGTAATTAACCTCAATAAACGTATTTCTGCGCAGGTTCTAGAGGCTGACTGCCGACCATGACATTCGACCTCTCGCCAGGCTGCGGAACATTACTTTTCTCTTCTGCATACTAACTCTCAATCAAACTCTTACACTTTCTTCGCCAAGGTCCTCAAACGTTTGTTGCAAGTAGTCTGCAGCGTTGCTGAGTATGCGAATGTCATCTACAAACCGTAAGTTGGTGAGCTATTTACCGTTAGCCTTCACTCCTAACCATTCTCAGTCTAACTGGTTGCACACCTTTAAGTATTCAGTGATAGCATTGTAAATTTTTTGCCATTGATCATATGAAGCCTTTTGCAGATATCTGGCTATACAAAGTCTGCGCGTTAGTGTCATCCGTTCGATATCAACATTCGTGGGAAACTTCATTTTTGACCGCTGTTCGGAGCCAGTGCGCTGCTGCCTAGATGCCCCGATCTAATCATTCCAGCTACCTGATTCAAGCGCAGGTAGCGCGCGTTTCATGTATAGCCAATATCAACGCCTTAACTGGCAATGTTCATTTATCATATACTGTAAGCTTGTTCACTTACTCCCTTATAATTAGGGTGTAAATTAGAAAGACTGGGGTGTTCCAAGGGTGTTTTCTTGTTGAACACCCTCTTCCGTTAAAAAAGGGTGTTTCAAGGGTGTTTACAAGGGTGAAAAGATGAATATACCCGAATTACACCCATAAGGGTGTGAAAATTTTTAGAGTGTAGAGGCCGTTCAGCCACGAGGGGAGCGTGCATCGAATTGCTTGGCGTGAAACGGCAATCAAGATGTCACTAGCTTGGCATCTTTCGTTTGTTTTGCTGTTAGAGCGACATATATCGTCATCGTTTAGTTAAACGACTTACCCCGACCAACCCCGTAGGCCCACTCCCAACCACACCACTTGTGTCGTCTGTCGTGCGAGGAACATTAAGTTCAGTTGAACGCACAGGGTGAATTCAATTTGATAGACGGAGTTTAGATAGTAAGAGACATCAGTGTCGTGCTCACGAGTACGCCCGCAGGTATGGCAATATTTGATGTTGGCAAATAAAATGTATTATATTATTTTTTTTCCACGGGCCACGCAGCCTTTTAGCACAACAGCATACGCCACCGAGGTGTAAATGCACAATCAACTCCAGATAACGGCTGATGTCTTACGTATTGTGGAAAAAATTCACGGAAGTAAACGTGCGAGTGCAGATCTGCATGTGATGAAGGAAATCGAACAGAAACAAGAAACGGCACTTACGCAAATTGTGAGGCAATGGAGGGGCCCAAATTTACTCGGAACATCACTACGACAGCGACGGCAAAAATACGCCGGGCGTGGCCATGTATCCCAATAAAATGTACACGGTTCTGTTAACTGGTAGGTAGGCTTCGTGAAACGTGCGTTTCGTGTATAGTTTAATAAACGCACCGCGTTTTCGTACACGTTTGTTATGCATAACAAACCACTTTTCTTATAACACAAAAATTACTTAAAGTATAGGCAAAAAACAGATTAGTGCATTGGAGAAGCTGGCATGCGCATCCTGTCCGACTGCTAGCTTCAGTTCTGTACGTTTCGTTGAGCTTGGACTGATCGTACTGCTTTTGATGTGGCATCTGTGATGTGTTTTGTCGTCGTGTTCTTAACACTGTTGTATTAGTACTAATTCCGCTGCATGCATGCCCTGAAGGTCTGTTAAGTGTGTCATGGTGTTCACAGTTTCTGGAGCGTGTTTTTATTGCTCACTGAGGACCGCAGAAGGTCGACGCCATGCAGAACCTTGTGGCCTGTGTGGCCAATATATTACGACAGCGAGTTATGAACGAGTACAGACTACAGTCAAAGAAGACGGTGTTCAATTGTGAACAAAACAAATGGCGACAAAATATAGCGCTGAAAAGACAGATCTACGAAAATAATGATGAGAGATGGTTAAGCGGGCCAGGCCAAACGGCAGACGGTTCATAAAGGATGATTGGCCTCATTCCATTCTGCTCATAAAAATCGTTTTACTCGAAGCCAGTCGAGCAAGCAAGGAAAAGAAAAGTATAGAAATGTGCAATCCTATATAGTCCGCGTGTTGGAGCAAGGATCAAAGACGAAGATTTGGCAGTAATAAAGGTAGCGACAGAAAACAGTAAGCAACGGAGAAGAGTAGGTCTCGCAGCGCTGTTATTCCAGAGCCATAGGCCCGTACCATCCAGAAAAAGGACGTAAGAATATTCAGTAGGAAGTGCAAGGATATGAGCCCTCGTGGCTAGGAAAGGGTGGGCACAAGAAAAAGGACAGTAAATGTCAAGCTATACGCAGATATTAGTGAAATTGTGCTGCCAGAGAAATATTGATTGACGGAAACAACCAAAGCAAGTTGTGCTGCGACAGGAAAAGGGTGGGCAGATGCATACGACGCCGGGAAGCGTCATATACCGAAAATAAAAGATGAAAAAAAAAAGGAAACTGGGAGACGCAGACGAGAAGGTGTTGGAAAAGATAAATGATTGAGCAGGAAAGAGGCAATGGGGAGTCATAATACGTGAGATGTAGGCTGCATGGAAGAAGGCCGCCCTATTGTCAAGTACAGAATACGGGACATCAATACTGGGTGCAACAAAGCATCAGGAGGCATAGAGAAAGCATAAATACGAGGAATAGAAAATGTCGGGGTGGTTGCCGTCAAATGTCGGGAGTATGGAGCAATACGACAAAGATATAGGCTGGGGAGTGGGAGAGGGTGAGGATGGAAATCGGGAGGGTGGGGAGGGGGGATTCTTGCGCTACGACTCCGCGGGTACTTCCGTGTCATCTCCGGAGAAGTAGTTTGCTTCTGCCTGCATACGGAACGCGATCAAAGTGAACGAGCGTAAGTCCAACGCTCACCTGAATCGCTCATTGGTGTCCGCATACAGAAAGCAATTGTCCACTTCTTGTTTGTCAGCACTGAGGCGCATTGTTCAGAGTCCAGAACTTCTGCTGTAGACATCCGCCTAGAAGGAGCAAAAGAAATGCATTGAGTCACCGTGCAAAGAATGTTGTCACAGCGCGGATTCGATGCAGTTCGAGCTTCTCATTGTGCATGAAGTTAACACGTGTGGCGTGACGCTTACAGTGGTGGTTTATACCCGTTCGTGCCAGTTGACGTTAGCCAAGCTGTTCAACAAGCATTAAGAAAGCACAGTGCAAGATACAATAATAGGTCCTACAGTGTTCGGTTCTTTAGAGGTCTAATGATCAAACAACGTAGGTCACAAAAACGTGCCATGCACCATATTTCTTGTCTTTCTTTTTACTTGGACAGCTTCGCTAACCCTTAGCTGAGACGCCCTATATATGAAATGGTGCCGTCAAACTACAGTAACTTTTGAAATAATTCTCAGGTACACAAATAAATTGTACTGGAAATAGGCGTTTCAAAGAATAGAGTTTTCAAGGTGAAAACAATTTGATCCAATCTATTTGTACGTTCGCAATCAATTTGTCGCTAGTCTTTCAAAAAAAATGGTCAAACGAGTACAATAGTCGACGTGGGGTGACATTCGAAAATATGCGTAAATTTTCTTGCATTGTATTCCTCTGTGCGCGTCGTTTGGTCGCATTCACAAGTCACCTTCCTTCGTTTCGGAAACAAGTTCTCAATAATAAAGAATTTTCGCCCATTAGGGCTGCCGGATAGTCAGTCCAGCAACCCTAGTTGCATTGCGCAGGCACTATTCAAATAAATGGACTCCTTCAACAGGCCATTATCCGCACGAATAAATGGCACGATAAGTTATGACACTTTCCGCCGGGGCACCATACAGGCTACGTGAAATATAGGTCAACTCAATTTTTCCCTTCCGACGTGCACTTTTAGAGCGCGACTAAAGAAAACGAATTATCCATCATTTAATTTGGTGTTACCAGCAACATGTTCGCTTTCTTTTACAACTCAGAATGGCGATACTTTTCATGGAAGAAGAGGCGCGAAAGTCATTAATTACCAGCTTCTTGCCCGGCTGGTGTCAGTACAAGCCCGAAACACAGTTGGCTGCAACAGGAACCAATATTGTCGATGTCATGCCCACCTCGCTGAGTTAAGCAGCCCATACTTACGATCGAACAGGTTGTGCGAAATCCTATGAAGTTTATAATAACGTCAAGCTGAGAACTTTGAAAGTACAGCTCTCTTGGCTTCCTTTTGTTTTTTAGTTAGGCATAAAATTATAGACGTGCGCCGTATAATCGCTCTTTAGCCACTTTTTTAATCATGTAGCAATCCGAAGTTTAGGTTTTGGAGCCTGAAATAACACGTGCAATGTTAGAAAGGTAGGTGAACCTCGAATGTGTACACAGCTTCGAACTATTCTAACAATTGTTCAAGTCTGAAGTTGCTCATATTATCTGTGGTGGAGATCGTCCACAGAGCTGTAGTAGCTTTAGTAACAGAAAGGAAAAATAAAGGAATCGAAGTAGCAAACCCAGTTTCATGCTCTCAACTGTTGTCGCCAGTACTGATAAGAGTAGCATTAAGATATAATAAGAAGGTAGTGTGAATTAGAGAGCAAGTGAAAGTAGCTAATGTAATAGTTAAAATAAGAGAGAAGCTGATTATATATATTTCTTTGTATTCTAGGTGTCTTCTCTGCTGCATATTACTTAAGCGCACGTTTGTGTTTGTGTGTGAATTCAGCTTTTATGATGTCTCGTGCTTGTCGTGTGTCATTGAAAAAAATGTGCGAAAACAATTCTTTCCATGTTAGACCGACTATATTTTTAGAGCTTGAGAATCGTCAGAAAACACCAGAAGACTGCTTTCTACAATCTATAGGCCAGGCTACGAAAATTATATATATACATCTATGCTGAAGAGTTTAATCATGTTCAGTGGCTAATTTTCTTTAATTTTGCGTGTTGTGTCGGTTTTGTGCCCTGTCTTGCTGTTGTATGTTAGGTTGCTGAGAGCTTTCCGGGCCATGCCTTTGTGGCTTTTTCCTAAAGCTCCCTCTTATGTTAATTGAGAGCAAATATCGTAATGTATTAAGATAGAGAAGCTCGAGAAATTCTATACATTTTTTTAGTTGCATGTTCTTCCGGGAGGCACAACTTCAGAATTAAAGTATGTTGGCTCATTGCGTGCCGATAATGCAACACCTGCTTAAAGGATGTGTTCGTTATAATACATCGTTCGTAATGCTGGTCTGACATTTTATATATATTGCCAACATTTCAAATGAATAATTAATAAATCAACCAAATCATGTCAAGAAAGCTTGCAGGTACATGTAACAGTCAGCAGAAGTAACCTAGGGCTAACTGTAGATCGAAAGACAAGGATTGAATCCTGCAGTAAATATTATTGGACTGACGATAATGACACTGACAACGCTTTCTCTGTTCCTTCTTGAAACGGACAGCTGCCTGAAAGACACAGAGTCCGATATTGTGAATGACTCGAAATCGAAATGAAAGGCACGAAGAAGAACAACACCTAGCGACGACCGAATCGCTGAGACGAGCGAGTTTACCGATGGGGTGGCCACGCATCACTGAAGACGATCCTTTGTTGCCGAGACAGAAGTGCGCTCGGTTGCGTAAGACAGTGAATGTAAAGACAATTGGAGAGGCAGAGGAAAGGCAGAGACAGATGACAACTGGAAGACTCAGATATAAGAACGGCGGCCAAGAAAGTTGTCCTTTACTCATTTTCTTGTGGTGTTTCTACCGTCGAACTAAATGTGGCGCTCGCTCGGAAGTGCTGACGTCGTGAGTACGCGGTATGTGAGTGACGTCGGAGGAATGAACAAGGCGGTGAATGTGAATCACTTTACCGGAGGCTGCGAATCAACAGGCAGACGGTTCTGGTTGTCAGTATAAGGAGAGTGGTAGGAGCTGCCACGACAGGAAAAAAAAACGTATTGGCAGAAGTCAAGACAAACAGTCAGGAACATTGCCAGGCAGAGACGAAATGGGAGACAGGGTTACGTCACCGATGGCTGAGAGTTATGGAACTTGAGAAGAAGGCATCGGACAAAGAATGATGCGGAAATGTATACCAGATGGTGATAGAGTGCGTGGTTACCCAATAATAGAGAAGTATAGAACGAATAGTAAGAGGCACAGTGCAAACAAATGCACGCCATCGCCTCTCGGTGAGCGGAAGGCAACCCAGGCATGTCTACTGAGAAAGGGGAAATTTTGTAGAAAAGGTGAAGCTTAGAAAAAAAAATAACCGATAGATGTAATGTGTCAAATGCACTACGCGACCAAATAACTGCAGACAGGAAAGTAGTACGGCAGGCCACACGTAGCACCATTCATATACTGGGTGTTCCGCGCATTTTGTGGCAAAATTTAAAAAAAATATGGTAGTGCCACGTAGCTGGACAGAATCAAAGTAATGTTGCTTGCCATAGCTTGAAGCGAGTCGGATAACTTTTCGTTCTTTTTTCGCCTAATCACTTTTTATTTATTGCTACTTATTCAGCTTTTCACCTATTAAATTCAGAGCAAGAGTGTCAATCAGAAACTTGTAGATCATATTGAAAATTTCCCGGTCTAACGTTCAAATGCTCAATACGTGCTAAATAAATGTTTCTTCCTGGCTTGAAAAAACGACTGCAAAATAAAAACAAATGGTGCGCAGGTAGTTCATTCCTGCTGTTCTGTTTTTTCTGTCTGCTCACATTAAAAGCGCAGTTTGCTTCAGGAACTTCTATATAAATACATGGGAATGAATAAATGTTTTTTATTGGCCTACACTGAGACAATTTTGATAAGCTTAGTTGCATTTACAAGTAAAAGGTAATGTTTACCAACTTTAGGAAATCGATTTTTATTGAGACCATGATGTTTTTAGAAACATTCTTCAGTATCGCGGAA